>NW_024432747.1:0-4137 GCF_017639785.1 Mesocricetus auratus
GAGTGTGCAGGGAGCTGGGGGACCCTAACCAATGCAGGACTAGCTGCCGCCATTTTACAAACGCACAGGTACTTGAAGTTTATCTATTCGAAAGCTTGTTTAATTGTGGGAGAATGGGGCACCTTAGAAGATTGTCAAGCCCCTGAAAGAACAAAGAGAATCAGCTTTGCTATCGTTGTGGTAAAGGTTATCATAGGGCTAGCGAATGCAGGTCAGTCCGGGATGTAAAAGAAAACTACCTTTATTGGAAGAATCAAGGTACCCCAATCAAAAGCGAGGTCACGGGGCCCATGGTCCCAGGGCCCTCAGAAATATAGAACCAAGAAGCTGAAGAAAGCAATCAAGAGGAAGTAGAGGTTTCAGAGGAACCTCAGAGATGAACTTGGCGTGCCGCCTCCGACTTCTTACTCATGCCCCAAATGAATGTTCAGCCGGTCCCGATCCATTCCCCTGGACCTTTGCCCCCCTGCCATTGGGCTTATTCTGGGCCGTGGCTCCTTAACTTTACAGGAACTCATTATATATCCTGGAGATTGTTGACCCATATCATAAAGAGGAGATTCAAGTTCTCTGTTCTAGCCCTCGAGGTGTATTTTCTATAAAGCAGGGAGATAGAATTGCACAACTGGTGTTGCTGCCCTCCCTGGGGGATGGAGAAACCTACTTTAAAAAAGGGCTATGGGATCTTCTGGAAGTGATTCAGCCTATCTGGCTATACCCCTAAATGAGAGACCTACAATAAAATTGTTAATTAATGGAAAGAATTTGAAGGGATAATGGATTCGGGGAGCAGACAAAAGCATTATTTCACTCCATTGGTGGCCGAAGTCTGGCCCACTGTTGTTTCATCTCATTCTCTACAAGGTCTTGGATACCAGTCCTCTCCCTGCCATCAGTGCCTCAGCCTTAACCTGGCGGGATGCTGAAGGCAAACAGGGATGTTTTACCCCCTATGTGTTACACTCCTGTAAATTTATGGGGACGAGATGTGTTACAAGCCATGGGCATGACCCTAACTAATGAATACTCCCCCAGGCATCAGCCATTATGGCAAAGATGGGGTATACAAATGGTAGAGGCTTGGGTAGGCAAGAACAAGGCAGAATAAAACCCATTACACAACACGGAAATCGGGGTAGAAAAGGACTGGGTTTTATTTAGGGGCCGTTGAGGCTTCACGACCCATACCATGGAAAACAGAGGAGCCGTTATGGGTCTCTCAATGGCCTCTATCCTCTGAAAAATTAGAGGCTGTCACAAGATTAGTGCAAGAACAGGAACGGCTGGGGCATCTAGAGCCTTCTACCTCCCCATGGAATACACCAATTTTTGTTATTAAGAAGAAATCTGGGAAGTGGAGATTACTCCACGACCTGCGGGCCATTAACAATCAGATGCATCTTTTTGGCCCTGTTCAAAGAGGCCTTCCTTTGCTTTCTGCACTTCCTCAAGATTGGAAGCTTATTATTATAGATATTAAGGATTGTTTCTTCTCTATTCCACTTTACCCACGGGATAGACCAAGGTTTGCCTTCACTATCCCTTCTCTTAATCATATGGAACCAGACAAGAGATTTCAGTGGAAGGTACTGCCGCAAGGCATGGCCAATAGCCCAACAATATGTCAGCTATATGTGCAGGAGGCTTTGGAGCCAATTAGGAAGCAATTTACATCTTTAATCGTTATCCATTATATGGACGATATTCTTATTTGTCACAAAGAGTTAGATGTTTTACAAAAGGCTTTTCCCATGCTGGTGGCTGAATTAAAACAGTGGGGATTAGAGATTGCCTCAGAAAAGGTTCAAATTGCAGATACAGGCCTCTTTTTGGGCTCAAAGATTACTCCCAAAAATATAGTTCCTCAGAAAATAGAAATTCGCAAAGACCACTTACAAACATTAAATGATTTTCAGAAACTTCTGGGAGATATAAATTGGTTGAGGCCCTTTTTAAAAATTCCATCTGCTGATCTAAAACCCCTCTTCGATCTCCTGGAGGGTGAGCCTCATATCTCCTCACCCAGAAAATTTACCCCTGCCGCCCACCGAGCCTTACAGATGGTGGAAGAGGCCTTACAGGAAGCACAATTACAACGAATTGAGGAGTCACTACCTTTTAATCTGTGTGTTTTTAAGACAGCTCAATTGCCAACTGCAGTCCTGTGGCAACATGGACCATTACTTTGGATTCATCCAAATGCTTCCCCTGCTAAGATTATTGACTGGTACCCTGATGCTGTTGCACAGCTCGCGCTTCGCGGAATAAAAGCAGCTGTTACACATTTTGGCAGGGATCCTGATTCCTTGATTGTGCCTTATACTGCTGCACAAGTTCAGACCTTGGCAGCCACATCTAGTGATTGGGCAGTTTTAGTTACTTCCTTTTCAGGACAAATTGATAATCATTTTCCAAAGCATCCAATTTTACAGTTTGCCCTAAACCAGGCTATAGTGTTTCCACAAGTGACAGCTAAAGACCCACTCCCAGATGGGACTGTGGTGTAC
This sequence comes from Mesocricetus auratus, assembly GCF_017639785.1. Lineage (NCBI taxonomy): Eukaryota > Metazoa > Chordata > Mammalia > Rodentia > Cricetidae > Mesocricetus > Mesocricetus auratus. Next base: position 2,508 of record NW_024432747.1, read on the forward strand.
ACTGATGGATCAAAAACTGGTATGGGAGCTTATGTGGTCAAGGATAGGGTTATATCTAAACAATATAATGAAACTTCACCTCAAGTTGTAGAATGTCTGATAGTACTGGAGGTTCTTGAGGCTTTTCCAGGACCCCTCAATATTGTATCAGATTCCTCTTATGTGGTTAATGCAGTTAATCTCCTTGAGATAGCTGGAATAATAAGATCCTCCAGCAGAGTTGCTAACATCTTTCAGAAGATACAAGCTGCCTTGTTAAATAGGAGATTTCCTGTTTTCATTACCCATGTCCGAGCACATTCTGGACTCCCAGGTCCCATGTCCTTAGGGAATGACTTAGCGGACAAGGCTACAAAGCTGGTGGCCGCTGCCTTGTCTACCCATGCACAAGCAGCAAAAGAATTCCATAAGCGCTTTCATGTGACGGCTGAGACCTTGCGCCGTCGTTTTGCTCTATCCAGGAAAGAGGCTAGGGAAATTGTTACTCAATGCCAGAATTGCTGCGAATTCTTACCTACTCCCCACATGGGAATAAACCCACGTGGCATTAGACCATTGCAGATGTGGCAGATGGATGTTACTCATATTCCCTCTTTTGGAAGGCTTCAATATGTTCATGTTTCTGTTGACACCTGTTCTGGCGTAATGTTTGCCACACCCCTAACAGGGGAAAAGGCCTCATATGTGATTCAACATTGCCTTGAGGCCTGGAGTGCTTGGGGAAAACCCAGAATTTTAAAAACAGACAATGGACCAGCATATACCTCTCAAAAATTCCGACAGTTTTGTCGGCAAATGGATGTTACCCATCTAACTGGCCTACCTTATAACCCTCAAGGACAGGGCATTGTGGAACGTGCCCATCGTACACTCAAATCATATCTGATTAAACAAAAGGGAGTATTGAGGATGTTCTACCCTCGGTACCAAGAGTTGCTGTATCCATGGCACTTTTTACCCTTAATTTCTTGAACTGTGATGCCCAAGGCCACACTGCGGCTGATCGCCACAGTTTAGAGCCTGATAGGCCAAAAGAAATGGTAAAATGGAAAGATGTCTTGACTGATCTCTGGAAAGGCCCGGATCCTATTCTTATAAGATCCAGGGGAGCTGTGTGTGTTTTTCCACAGGAGGAAGAAAACCCCCTGTGGATCCCTGAAAGACTCACTCGAAGAGCTCCTTCACAACTCCAGAATAAGAAGGATGGAGGCCAAGTGGGTGATGAAGACTCTCCTACTCGGGATGATGGTTCCTAGTATGATGGGAGAGTTACGGTGGGCCATCATGTCTACCTTCCCCCTACCGATGCCAGTGATGCAGAATGCCCAGGTGTTCCCTAGATTTTTCACAAATAATAGAGAGTTGGGGCTTGCCTTTTTGCCTTTAGATCCTCAGATACAGAGTTTTCAGGATGAGAGAACCTTGTCATTAGTAGGAAGCTTGTGCTTTACTGTGATTTCTTCATTAAAGGATAATTTTATTCATATGGATCCAGAAAGATCTAATGCTAATCCTTTTGAATTAATGGAAGCTGTACTGATCTTTCTCCTATGATAGTGAGAAGGGACAGATTACTTTTGATTGGAAAGGGGCATTAGGCAACAGTCTGAGTGAGGGACAGAGCTCTGGA
>NW_024432748.1:0-7052 GCF_017639785.1 Mesocricetus auratus
ACTGCATTAGAAACTACGTGCTTAACTTCTTCAAATCTAAGGATACCACACTGTGTGTGAAACTATGTGCTTAACTTCATGAAATCTAACTACATAACACTATATGAGAAACTACATACTTAACTTCATGAAAACAAACGATACAACACAGTATATAAAACTATGTGCTTAACTTCTTCAAAACTAACGATACAACATTGTGTGAGAATATACGTGCTTAACTTCATGGAAACTTACAATACAACACTGTGTGTGAAACTACATGCTTAACTTCGTCAAAACTAACGATACCACACTGTGTGTGAAACTATGGGCTTAACTTCATGAGAACTTCACATATAACACTGTATTAGAAACTACGTGCTTAACTTCTTCAAAACTAACGATACAACACTGTGTGTTAAACTATGTGCTTAACTTCATGAGAACTTCCCTTATAACACTGTATTAAAAACTACGTGCTTAACTTCTACAAAACTAACGATACAACACTGTGTGTGTGAAAATATGTGCTTAACTTCATGAGAAAATCCCATATAACACTGCATTAGAAACTACGTGCTTAACTTCTTCAAAACTAACGATACAACCTTGTGTGAGAATATATGTGCTTACTTCATGGAACTTTACAATACAACACTGTGTGTGAAACCATGTGCTTAACTTCATGAGAACATCCCTTATAACTCTGTATTAGAAACTACGTGCTTAATTTCTTCAAAACTAACGATACAACACTGTGTGTGATACTATGTGCTTAACTTCATGAAAACTTACCATATAACACTGCATTAGAAACTACGTGCTTAACTTCTTCAAAACTAACGATACAACATTGTGTGAGAATATATGTGCATAACTTCATGGAACCTTACAATACAACACTGTGTGTGAAACTACATGCTTAACTTCATCAAAACTAATGAAACAACACTGTGTGTGAAACTATGTGCTTAACTTCATGAGTACATCCTATATAACACTGTATTAGAAACTAGTGCTTAACTTCTTCGAAACTAAGGATACAACACTGTGTGTGATACTATGTGCTTAACTTCATGAAAACTTACCATATAACACTGCATTAGAAACTACCTGCTTAACTTCTTCAAATCTAACGATACCAACTGTGTGTGAAACTATGTGCTTTACTTCATGAAATCTAACTATATAACACTGTATGAGAAACTACATAATTAACTTCATGAAAACAAACGATACAACACAGTATATAAAACTACGTGCTTAACTTCTTCAAAACTAACAATACAACATTGTGTGAGAATATACGTGCTTAACTTCATGGAAACTTACAATACAACACTGTGTGTGAAACTACATGCTTAATTTCGTCAAAACTAACGATACAACACTGTTTGTGAAACTATGTGCTTAACTTCATGAAAACTTACCATATAACACTGCATTAGAAAATACGTGCTTAAATTCTTCAAATCTAACGATACCACACTGAGTGTGAATCTATGTGCTAAACTTCATGAAATCTAACTATATAACCCTTTATGAGAAACTACATAATTAACTTCATGAAAACTAATGACACAACACAGTATATAAAACTACGTGCTTAACTACTTCAAAACTAACGATACAACATTGTGTGAGAATATACGTGCTTAACTTCATGGAAACTTACATTACAACACTGTGTGTGAAACTACATGCTTAATTTCGTCAAAACTAACGATACAACACTGTTTGTGAAACTATGTGCTTAACTTCATGAAAACTTACCATATAACACTGCATTAGAAAATACGTGCTTAAATTCTTCAAATCTAACGATACCACACTGAGTGTGAATCTATGTGCTAAACTTCATGAAATCTAACTATATAACCCTTTATGAGAAACTACATAATTAACTTCATGAAAACTAATGACACAACACAGTTTATAAAACTACGTGCTTAACTACTTCAAAACTAACGATACAACATTGTGTGAGAATATACGTGCTTAACTTCATGGAAACTTACATTACAACACTGTGTGTGAGACTACATGCTTAATTTCGTCAAAACGAACGACACAACACTGTGTGTGAAACTATGGGCTTAACTTCATGAGAACTTCCCTTATAACACAGTATTAGAAACTACATGCTTAACTTCTTCAAAACTAAAGATACAACACTGTGTGTGAAAATATGTGCTTAACTTCGTCGAAACTAACGATACAACACTGTGTGTGAAACTATGTGCTTAACTTCATGAGAACTTCCCTTATAACACTGTGTTGGACACTACGTGCTTAACTTCTTCAAAACTAACGATACAACACTGTGTGTGAAACTATGTGCTTAACTTCATGACAACTTCCCTTATTACACTGTATTAGAAAATATGTGCTTAACTTATTCAAATCTAACGATACGAAACTGTGTGTGAATCTATGTGCTTAACTTCATGAAATGTAATTATATAACACTATATGAGAAACTGCAAACTTAACTTCAAGAAAACTGACGATACAACACAGTATATAAAACTACGTGCTTAACTTCTTCAAAACTAACGATACAATATTGTGTGAGAAAATACGTACATAAATTCATGGAAACTAACAATACAACACTGTGTGTGAAACTACATTCTTAACTTCTTCAAAACTAACGAAATAACACTGTGTGTGAAACTATGTGCTTAACTTGATGATTACATCCTATATAACACTGTATTAGAAACTAGTGCTTAACTTCTTCAAAACTAACAATACAACACTGTGTGTGAAACCATGTGCTTAACTACATGAGAACTTCCCATATAACACTGTATTAGAAACTGTGTGCTTAACTTCTTCAAAACTAACGATACAACATTGTGTGAGAATACACGTGCTTAACATCATGTAAACTTACAATACAATAAAGTGTGTGAAACTACATGCTTAACTTCGTCAAAACTAATGAAACAACACTGTGTGTGAAACTGTGTGCTTAACTTCATGAGAACATCCCATATAACACTGTATTAGAAACTACGTTCTTAACTTTTTCAAAACTAACGATAAAACACTGTCTGTGAAACTATGTGCTTAACTTCATGAGAACATCCCATATAACACTGTATTAGAAACTACCTGCTTAACTACTTCAAAACTAACGATACAACACAGTGTGTGATACTATGTGCTTAACTTCATGAAAACTTACCAAATAACAATGCATTAGAAATTACGTGCTTAACTTCTCAAACCTAACGATACCACACTGTGTGTGAATCTATGTGCATAACTTCATGAAATGTAACTATATATCACTATATTAGTAACTACATAATTAACTTCATGAAAACTAACGATACAACACAGTATATAAAACTCCTTGCTTAACTTCTTCAAAACTAACGATACAACATTGTGTGAGAATATACGTGCTTAACTTCTTGGAAACTTAACAATACAACGCTGTGTGTGAAACTACATGCTTAACTTCGTCAAAACTAACGATACAACACTGTGTGTGAAACTATGTGCTTAACTTCATGAGAACTTCCCATATAACACTGTATTAGAAACTATGTGCTTAACTTCTTCAAATCTAATGATACAAAACTGTGTGTGAAACTATGTGCTAAACTTCATGAAAACTTACCATATAACACTGTATTAGAAACTACGTGCTTAACTTCTTCAAAACTAACGATACAACACTGTGTGTGATACTATGTGCTTAACTTCAGGAAAACTTACCATATAACACTGCATTAGAAACTACGTGCTTAACTTCTTCAAAACTAACGATACAACATTGTGTGAGAATATACGTGCTTAACTTCATGGAACCTTACAATACAACACTGTGTGTGAAACTACATGCTTAACTTCGTCAAAACTAACGATACAACACTGTGTGTGAAACTATGGGCTTAACTTCATGAGAACTTCACATATAACACTGTATTAGAAACTACGTGCTTAACTTCTTCAAAACTAACAATACAAGACTGTGTGTTATACTATGTGCTTAACTTCATGAGAACTTCCCTTATAACACTGTATTAAAAACTACGTGCTTAACTTCTACAAAACTAACGATACAACACTGTGTGTGAAACTATGTGCTTAACTTCATGAGAAAATCACCATATAACACTGCATTAGAAACTACGTGCTTAACTTCTTCAAAACTAACGATACAACATTGTGTGAGAATACTATGTGCTTAACTTCATGGAAACTTAACAATACAACACTGTGTGTGAAACTATGTGCTTAACTTCATGAGAACATCCCATATAACACTGTATTAGAAACTACGTGCTTAACTTCTTCAAAACTAACGATACAACACTGTGTGTGAAACTATGTGCTTAACTTCATGAGAACATCCCATATAACACTGTATTAGAAACTACGTGCTTAACTTCTTCAAAACTAACGATACAACACTGTGTGTGATACTATGTGCTTAACTTCATGAAAACTTACCATATAACACTGTATTAGAAACTACGTGCTTAACTTCTTCAAAACTAACGATACAACATTGTGTGAGAATATACGTGCTTAACTTCATGGAAACTTACAATACAACACTGTGTGTGAAACTACATGCTTAACTTCGTCAAAACTAACGATACAACACTGTGTGTGAAACTATGTGCTTAACTTCATGAGAACATCCCATATAACACTGTATTAGAAACTACGTGCTTAACTTCTTCAAAACTAACGATACAACACTGTGTGTGATACTATGTGCTTAACTTCATGAGAACTTACCATATAACACTGTATTAGAAACTACGTGCTTAACTTCTTCAAAACTAACGATACAACACTGTGTGTGAAACTATGTGCTTAACTTCATGAAAACTCACCATATAACACTGTATTAGAAACTACATGCTTAACTTCTTCAAAACTAACGATACAACACATGTGTGTGAATACTATGTGCTTAACTTCATGAAACTTAACAATACAACACTGTGTGAGAAACTACGTGCTTAACTTCATGAAAACTTACATTACAACACTGTATGTAGAAACTACGTGCTTAATTTCTTCAAAACTAACGATACAACACTGTGTGTGAAACTATGTGCTTAACTTCATGAGAACTTACCATATAACACTGTATTAGATACTACGTGCTTAACTTCTTCAAAACTAACGATACAACACTGTGTGTGATACTATGTGCTTAACTTCATGAAAACTTACCATATAACACTGCATTAGAAACTACGTGCTTAACTTCTTCAAAACTAACGATACAACATTGTGTGAGAATATACGTGCTTAACTTCATGGAACCTTACAATACAACACTGTGTGTGAAACTACATGCTTAACTTCATCAAAACTAAAGATACAACACTGTGTGTGAAACTATGTGCTTAACTTCATGAGTACATCCTATATAACACTGTATTAGAAACTAGTGCTTAACTTCTTCAAAACTAAGGATACAACACTGTGTGTGATACTATGTGCTTAACTTCATGAAAACTTACCATATAACACTGCATTAGAAACTACGTGCTTAACTTCTTCAAATCTAACGTTACCACACTGTGTGTGAAACTATGTGCTTAACTTCATGAGAACATCACTATATAACACTGTATTAGAAACTACATGCTTAACTTCTTCAAAACTAACGATACAACACTGTGTGTGATACTATGTGCTTAACTTCATGAGAACTTACCATATAACACTGCATTAGAAACTACGTGCTTAACTTCTTCAAATCTAACGATACAACACTGTGTGTGAAACTATGTGCTTAACTTCATGAAATCTAACTATATAACACTATATGAGAAACTACATAATTAACTTCATGAAAACTAACGATACAACACAGTATATAAAACTACGTGCTTAACATTCTTCAAAACTAATGATACAACACTGTGTGTGAAACTATGTGCTTAACTTCATGAGAACTTCCCATATAACACTGTATTAGAAACTACGTGCTTAACTTCTTCAAATCTAACGATACCACACTGTGTGTGAAACTATGTGCTTAACTTCATGAAATCTAACTATATAACACTATATGAGAAACTACATACTAGACTTCATGAAAACTATCGATACAACACAGTATATAAAACTACGTGCTTAACTTCTTCAAAACTAATGATACAACATTGTGTGAGAATATACGTGCTTAACTTCATGGAAACTAACAATACAACACTGTGTGTGAAACTACATGCTTAACTTCGTCAAAACTAACGATACAACACTGTGTGTGAAACTATGTGCTTAACTTCATGAAAACTTACCATATAACACTGTATTAGAAACTACGTGCTTAACTTCTTCAAATCTAACGATACAACACTGTGTGTGAAACTATGTGCTTAACTTCATGAAATCTAACTATATAACACTATATGAGAAAATACATAATTAACTTCATGAAAACTAACGATACAACACAGTATATAAAACTACGTGCTTAACATCTTCAAAACTAACGATACAACACTGTGTGTGAAACTATGTGCTTAACTTCATGAGAACTTACCATATAACACTGTATTAGAAACTATGTGCTTAACTTCTTCAAAACTAACGATACAACATTGTGTGAGAATATACGTGCTTAACTTCATGGAAACTTACAATACAAGACTGTGTGTGAAACTACATGCTTAACTTCGTCAAAACTAATGATACAACACTGTGTGTGAAACTATGTGCTTAACTTCATGAGAACATCCCATATAACACTGTATTAGAAACTACGTGCTTAACTTCTTCAAAACTAACGATACAACACTGTGTGTGAAACTATGTGCTTAACTTCATGAGAACATCCCATATAACACTGTATTAGAAACTACCTGCTTAACTTCTTCAAAACTAACGATACAACACTGTGTGTGATACTATGTGCTTAACTTCATGAAAACTTACCATATAACACTGTATTAGAAACTACGTGCTTAACTTCTTCAAAACTAACGATACAACACTGTGTGTGAATCTATGTGCTTAACTTCATGAAATCTAACTATATAACACTATATGAGAAACTACATAATTAACTTCATGAAAACTAA
>NW_024432749.1:0-1340 GCF_017639785.1 Mesocricetus auratus
CCGATACCACTAGAGGGCGTACCTCCCCATGATTACGCATCAGGATCAGTCCAGGGCTGCCAGTTAGCTGTTTCCCATGATGTTGACTGTCTGCCCCCACTGAGCAAGGGTGGGCCAGGAACCAACTACCAGGAGGGGAGTACTTCCTCCCTTCTTATCACTGTACTGATCACCCCAGTGTCTATGAGAAATTTGAAGGTCCTTTCACTAACCGTTAGGGTCATTTTTGGTCTTAAACCAGGAATTAAAGGTACAGTCCAGTATATTCTCGACCACCTTCTTCCCCTTGTTTGACGGGGCTGGGGATGGCCCCGGAGGAGTTTAAAGGCTCACCTTGAAGGCTGAACTTGGGTCTGCATTCCCTTGCCCAGTGAAACCCTTTCTTACATTGGGGTCAAGGTGTACGAGGAGCTATTGGGGTGTCTTTTATTCAATTGGGACATTCCTTTTTGCCACATCCAAAACATATTCACCCTTTCCCCACCAAGACCTGTTGGAGGGCATTAATTAGGGTGGTCATTTCCTCCTAGTGGGCAGTCTGTAGGGCAGACGCCATTGCCCTGGTCTGATGAGTGGTGGACCCCACGTCCTTAGAGGCTATGATCCATCTACACAAGGACTGGTCCCTCAGCCTGGCACAGGCTAACTTGTAATCAGTTGTCATTCCATCCCAGGCTAATGACCCTAATGAACTTATCACATAGTTCTCCAGGGGGAAACTTTCTTTGTAGACTCCTGTGTACCCTTTCTATAAAGGAAGCCAGGTCCTCCCCAGCCTTTTGGGTGACTCCTGAAATAGGGGACTCTGTCAGGTCTTCCTCTAGCCTCTTCCAAGCCACAAGCCCCAGTGCTAGGACCTGCTCCTAGTAAGGATCAGGGGATGGCCGCCTGTTGAAGGCCTGTTGAGAACTGGTCAGAGGCGTCCAAAAGCATGCCAAAAGTAATTGGGACTGCTGGGTGGGCTTTCTGATTTTGTTCAGCCTGGATGGGACATTCATCCTGAAAAATGCACTCCACTTTAGAAACATGGATCCGGGAAGCACTGCCCTAGTGAGGTCCTTCCAATCCTGGGTGGTACATTGATGGTGGGCTACGCGCTGAAGAATAGTCTCTGCCCAGAGGGAATTAGCACTGTCCTCTGAGACGGCCTTTTTTAGTTCCTTTAAATCATGTGCTTCCCAGGGGTACCAGGCAGCAGAATGGTTACCACCGGGGTTAGCATTGACTGGAAAATGATTGGTCATTTCTCCCCTGAAGCATCCTCCCCGCAGTAAGGTGGTACAGGGGTTTCCAGAAAGGATTAGTGGGGGGACCTGGAAGCCACATGACTTTAGATGGCC
>NW_024432750.1:0-10559 GCF_017639785.1 Mesocricetus auratus
GGCAGAAAACATATTCAACAAAATCAGAGAACAAAACATTACCTCAGATTTAAGTGTTAGGAAAGATTTTCAAATCAAATGGCCCCAAGAAACAAGCAGGGGAACCAATCCTAATATCTAACAAACTAGCTTTTATACTGTCATTTCACGTTCACCACAGAAAAAATCACCAAGATGAAGTCTCAATTCTGAACATCTTTGCCCTTAATACAAAGTCGTCCAAATTCGTAAATGAAACATTACTAAAACTCAAACCACACATAAAACCTCACACACAAATAGTGGGAGACTTCAACACACCACTGTCACCACTAGAGGGGACTATAAGACAGATACTTAAAAATGAAACAAAGGAACTAACAGAGGTTATGACGCAATTGGATTTGCCAGACATCTATAGAACATTCCATCAAAACACAAAAGAATATACCTTGTTCTCAGCACCACATGGAACCTTCTCAAAAATTGACAACACACTTGGCAACATAGCAAACCTCAACATGTACAAAACTGTTGTAATAACTCCATGTATCTTATCAGACCACCATGCTTTAGAAAATAGATTTCTATTTAAATTGCTTATATGTTCTTGATTTAAGTTTGGCAAGTGATAGCTATCCAGGAGGTCGTCCATTTCCTTTAAATTTTCGAATTTTTGTGGAGTACAGATTTTCAAAGCTGGGGGAAGGGCCCGGGAGTAGGGGAGGGAAAGGGAGCGTGAAATGGAACTGACTTGTGAAACAACCATGTTTCTAATCTAAATTTAAACTAAAAAATATTAATAATAATAAAAATAAAGATACAGTTCAACAACATCACAAAATGCAGGAACCATTCAAACTCTTAGAAATTGAATAAAGCACTATTGATCCATGCCTGGGTAACATACGAATAAAAAGTGAAATTAAAGATTGCCTAGATTTCAATGAGAATGAAGACACAACATCTCCAAACTTATGGGACACTTTGAAGGCAGTGCTAAGAGGAAAATTCATAGCACTAAGTGCCCACATGAAGAAACTAGAGAATACTTACACTAGAGAACTAACAGCACAGCTGAAAGCTCAAGAACACCAAATAGCAAACTAACCTACGAGGAGAAGATGCCAGGAAATGATCAGATTGAGAGCTGAAACCAATAAAGCAGAAACTAGGAAAACAATACAAAGATTGAATGTAACAAAGTGTTCGTCTTAGAGAAAATCAACAAGATAGACAAACCTATATCCAAACACACCAGACTGCAAAATGTGAACATACAAATTAACAAAATCAGAAAGGAAAAGGGTGCAAAATAGCTGACAAGTAGGAAATCCAGAAAATAATCATGTCATACTTTGAAAACCTATACTCCACAAAATTTGAAAATTTAAAGGAAATGGATGACTTCCTGGATAGATATCAGCTGCCAAAATTAAATCAAGAAGAGATAAGCAATATAAATAGACCTATAACCCCTGAAAAATAGAGGGTGTCATCAAAAGTCTCTCAACCAAAACGAAGCCAAGGGCCAGATGGTTTCAGTGCAGAATACTACCAGAAATTCAAAGAACAGCTTATACCAATTCTCCTCAAACTATTACATGCAATAGAAGCAGTAGGGTCTTGGCCAAAGATTTTTATGTTGCTTTAAAAACATTGATACCCAAGGCACACAAAGATAAAACTAACAAAGAGAACTTCATGAACTTTGATGAAAAAATAATGAAACACTGGCAAATCAGATCCAAGAACACATCAGAAAACTCATCCACCGTGATCAAGTAGGCTTCATCCCAGGGATTCAGAGATGGTTCAACATATGAAAATCTATCAGTGTAAATCAACATATAAGCATGCAGAGGAAATAAACTACATAATCATCTCAATAGATACTATAAAAGCCTTGGACAAAATCCATCACTCCTTCATGGTAAAGGTCTTGGAGAGATCTGGGATAACAGGAACAGACCTAAACATGATAAAAGCTATATACAGCAAACCAACAGCCAACATCAAACTAAATGGCCAGAAACACAAGACGATTCCACTAAAATCATGAATAAGACAAGGCTGTTCCCTCTCCCCATACCTCTTCAATATTGTACTCGAAGATCTAGCTAGAGCAATAAAACAACAAAAGGAGACCACGGGGATACAAATTGGAAAGGAAGAGGTCCAACTTTCATTATTTGCAGATTATATGATAGTTTACATAAATGACCCAAAGTACTCTACCACGGAAATCTTACAGCAGATTAACTTCTTCAGCAAAGTGGCAGTAGCCCTACTATATACAGATGATAAGAAGGCTGAGAAAGAAACCAGAGAAACATCACCCTTTACAATTGCCACAAACAACATAAAATACCTTGGGGTAATGCTAGCCAAAAAAGTGAAAGTCCTGTATCGCAAGAACTTTGAGGCTTTAAAGAAAGAAATTTAAGAAGCCCTCAGAAAATGGAAAGATCTCCCATGCTCTAGGATAGGTAGGATCAATGTAGTAAAAATGGCTATCCTTCCAAAAGAAATCTACAGATTCAAGGCAATCTCCATTAAAATACCAGCCAATTGGCATCACCAGCCCTGTCCTCAAGCTCTATTATAGAGCTGTAGTCCTGAAAGCAGTTTGGTATTGGCACAAAAATGGACAAGTAGACCAATGAAATCCAATTGAAAACCCTGATATTAACTCATGCATGCATGAACATTTACACAATGTAGTACAAATCAGTGGGAAAAAACAATGGATTCTTGAAAATTGCAGGCAATTGGATGGAACTAGAGGAAACCATCCTGAGTGAAGTAACCCAGTCACAGAAAGATAAACATGGTTTGTACTCACTCATATATGGATTTTAGATATAGAATCAAGGATTACCACCCCATATTCCATATCATCAGAGAAGCCAGAAAACAGAGAAGAACCTAAGAGAGACACACATGGTTCCCCTGAGAAAGGGGAAGTGATTTCCTAAAATAATTTGGAGCATGGGGGAGTGGAGAGGGATTTAGGCAAAGAGATGGTGAGAAGAAGAGGGGAGGGGAGGACATGAGAGCAAGATAATCAAGTCAGGGGAAGAATAGAGGAGAGCAAGAAAAGAGATATCATAGAGGGAGCCATTATAGGGTTAAAGAAATATCAGGCACAACGGAGATGTCCAGAGAACAAGGTTACCCCAACTAACAATCTAAGCAATGGTAGAGAGGCTACTTTATGTGCCCTTCCCCTATAATGAGATTGATGAGTAACTTCTATGCCATCCTAGAGCCTCCATCCAATAGGTGATGGAAACAGAAGCAGACACCCACAGATAAACACTGAGTTGAACTCTGGAATCCAGTTTCAGAGAGGGGGTAGTGATGAGAAAAGGGGTCAAGTCCAGGTTGTAGAAAATCACACAATCAGCTGACCTGAACAGGGAAAGCAGCATAGGACTGTCCCAGAATCCTTGAACGTGGATATCAGTTTGGAACTCTGGTTAAACTATGGGGCCTACAGTAGGGGATCAGTGTTTATCTCCCAGTACACAAATGGACTTTGGGAGCCCACTCGACATAGAGGGATAGTCTCTCTACATAGACACTTGGGGAGGGTCAAGGGCCTGCTCAAAATGATATGACAGACTTTGAAGATTCCCCCATGGAAGGCTTCAACCTTCCTGGAGAGCAGAAAGAGGATGGGATAAGGAGTTGGTGGGGGGCAGGGGAGGAGGAGAGGGAGAGGGAACAGGGATTGACATGTAAAATAAGCTTGTTTCTAATTTAAATTAAAAAAAGAATTTAGCAGCATTTCCCAAATCAAATTATTGTTATTCAAAAATCGCAACATTTGTCTTTTTAATGGTCTAATACATGCATATAGAACATGATACATTGCCATGTGTATGCGTGTATGTATGTGTTCAGATATGCATAAATATATTTGTGTTTTTCCATAAAACTTAACTGTTGAATCGCTTACCAAAACATGAATACTGGATCCCATGTTTTTAGGAGTTGCAGCCTTATTCAAGATTGTTTATAACAGTCACCTACATGGATTAGCATTTTTATTTGAGACCTCACATAGCGAAGATATGTGTAAATTCTATCCTTCAATTGTGTCTTATTTAAGTTCTAGAAACAAGTTTGTCTGAGTTCTACACAACCAATCAAGTGACTGCATTTCCCTTCCCACTCAGGTTTTATACAGTTTCTGTCAACTCTTGTTACAAAGTATCTCAGTACGAAAAAAAACCTGATTTCATTAGCCCTGTTCACAGCAAATATTCCATATGGATCAATTCATTTTCCTTCCTTGGATGTTTATGCCTACTTCATACAGTATAATTTTTTTATTTCTCTATATTTGTTCATATTGTTACCATGGTGTAATATTATTTCCTTAAAAGGGAAATATATTATGACACACTGCGAATATATTGAATTCCAGATGAAAGTCTGACTTCGTTTGAAATACTTCCTCTTTACTCTGGGCCTCTGCCACCATCTGTGTCTTTCTTTGTAAGGACACAGTGTAACACAGAGGCTTATTGTTATGTGAAGATTCTCTACATATTACACACATTGCACACGAGTTTAGTCACCAAGAACGGAAGAAACAAATTAGAGAAGAAAGTGTGTAAAATAATAGTGTCAGAATAAACTTCATACATAAGTTGACTGTCTGACATTTAAATATCCTGCCATGGAGAAGCTATGTTAAGCCAGAGGTTGTTGGAAGTCACACGAATAGTTTATTATTGAGAGCTTTCTTTTATGAGCTAGAAATCATGAAGGACATTAAAAGTTTTAAGTATGATACAGTTTTAAGTATGGAACATATTTGAAAACTGAAAATCGGAAGTTCCATTTACAAAGAAAACTCTTTCATTGAATTGAGTCAGGATGAAAGTCTGTGTATCAAACAGAGAAAATGCAAAGGTATAGCTCAACATTCTTGGGAAATGTAACTGGAAATCTTTGAAGATGAAAAATGATAAAAAGGAAATGATTATATTGTAAGTACTAAGCCAGGTGTTGGGGGCACATAACTTTATTTCCAGCACTCGGGGGCAGAGCCAGGCAGATTTCTGAGGCCAGCCTTGTCTACTGCGAAATTTCCAGGACAATCTCCAAAACAATACGATGAAGCCATGTTTAAAACAAAAAAAAGAAACAAAAACAAAAACATTGTAATTGCTAGTATATTTAGCTAGTCTATTGAAATATCCATCTATGGATATCTGGATCATGCCCATAGTATATGTATATAGTATCTATGCCACGGCTTAATTGTGTCAGTGTGTCTATATGTCTTTCAAGCAATTTTGCTACCCATCAGTCATTTTTATTTATTGTTTTAGGTTAGGGATAAATGAGAAGTTATGATATCTGCAAGCTTATACCTTCCAAGGTTTTTCATCTTCATCTTAGGATAATGTTTTTGGAATGGATATGATTACTTAGCACAGTGTAGCCTGGAAATATGAAACTTTCTCTCCCAAACTCTGAAACACAGAGATTACAGACTACAGCAGAACTAGTTCTTAAACGATAAAAATATGAGGGGCTGGAGAGATATTTCAGAGTACTGGCAGCTATTCCAAAGGGTTTGGCTCCCTTCCCACTTCTGATGTAGTGGCACACAACCACTGTAACTCCAGTGTCAGGGAATCCAACACCCTCTTGTTGTCTCTGTGAGCAACAAGCATGTAAGTGACATAAAATTACATGCACTTAAAACACCCGCAACCATTTTTAAAAGACAAAAGTCGTTTTCATGATTTTATACCACTGTTTCTTTCCTAGGAAGGCATGAAAATGATTCCTAATAGTTAGCTTATATACCAGACAATTAATGCCTTAAAATTCTGAATTCCTGAAGACTCTATGATTACTATCATGGTTTGTGTAGAGCTATACCTTCTTTGAATATACTTTATTGGCTTATTGATGGCATATCTCCTAGACTCACACAGTTTCTTGGATGGCAGCATACAGCAAACATTCACCTGATGTTCTTGTGCCACAAATGTCCTTCTTATAAAGGGATATCTATATCAAGTAATGTAGGCTTTATGCAATTAATTTTAATTTAATTTGATTGCAAGACTCAAACAAAGTGATCTCATAATGATAATGTGTTAATCAGGCACAAACAGCAATTGTCAGTGTATGGGTCCTCAACTTCAGATCATATCTGTATGTGAAACAAAGCATCCACAGATATTATTGCTGGGTCTTGAGTTAGATTGATTACCAGTTTTCTGAGAAACCACCATACTGATTTCGAAAGTGGCTGTACAAGTTTGCATTCCCACCGGCAATGGAGGAGTGTACCCCTGACTCCATATCCTCTCCAGCATAAGCTATCATCAGTAATTATGAACTTATCCACTCTAATAGGCGTAAATGGTATCACAAAGTCATTTTGTTCTGCATTTCCATGATGGATAAGGATGTTTTGCACATCCTTAAATGTCTGTTGAGCGCCTAGAGTACAGTTGTAGACAGGGAGGAGAAATCACAGGAGTAAGAACAGTTAAGATCATAATTTGGAAAACCACAGAGACAGCTGACCTGAGCTAAAAAGAGCTCATGGACTCTGGACTGACAGTTGGGGAACCTCTTGGTACCAAACTAGGGCCCCTAATTGTGTGTGTGGGGAACTGGAGGGGACTTACCCTGGGCTCATGAACTGGTTTTTTTGGAGCTCATTTCCTATAGTGAGATACCATTCTCAGTTTTGATACAGGGGGCAAGGGCTTGGTACTGCCTCAACTTGGTATGCTGCATTTTGTTGACTCTCCATGGGAGGCCTTACCCTTACTTGCTCGGAGGAGTGTATGGGAGGTCAGGGCATGAGAAGGGAAGGAAGGGAAGAGAAAGGGAACTCAGGATGTTATGTAAAATGAAACAAAATTTAAATGAAAAAAACTTAAAAGGATTGAAATCATATGAAATATGTTTTTGTTCCTTCCCGGAAATGAATTTTGGAATGGGTAATTGTGAGAAAGATAAAATGATTCACATGCATGTGGAGAGTAATCTATCTTTGCCTTTACTTTATTTTATGGATCAATCTGCATTCTTGTACATGCCAACCTCCAGATATGTCAGCACCATTTGGTGAAGATGCTTTCTTTATTCCATTGTATATTTTTAGCTTCTTTATCAAAGATCAGATGTTCATACATGTGGAGGTTAATATTAGGGTTTTCAATTCAATTCCATTGGTCTGTCTATTGTTGTGCCAATACAAAGCTGTTTTCAGGACTATAACTCTATAATAGAGCTTGAGGTCAGGGATGGTGATGCCTCTGGATGTTGCCTTGTTGAACAGGGTTGTTTTGGCTATCCAGGTTCTTTTGCTTTTCCATACAAAATTGATTATTGTTCTTTCAAGGTCGGTGAACAATTGTGCTGGGATTTTAATGAGGATTGCATTGAATATGTAGATTGCTTTTGGCAAGATTGCCATTTTTACTACATTGATCCTACCTATCCAAGAGCATGGGAGATCTTTCCATTTTCTGATGGATTCTTTAAATTATTTCTTTAAAGATTCAAAGTTCTTGTGATACAGGTCTTTCACTTGTTTGGTTAGCGATACCCAAAGGTAGTTTACGTGTAGATTCTCCCACAGCGTTGTATCATTAGTTTTCAAGACGTTAGACGTGTGGTTCCTCATACAGTGTTGTATTGATGGTTTTCAAAAAGTATTGCTGATAGATTCTCACACAGCGTTGAATCGTTAGTTTTCAAGAAGTTAAGTTTACAGATCCTCCAAAAGTATTCTATCATTAGTTTTCAATAAGTTACACCTGTATATTCTCACACAGCATTGTATAGTCAGTTTTCAATAAGGTACAGGTGTAGAATCTCACACAGCATTCAATCATTATTTTTTAATAAGGTACACTTGTAGAATCTCACACAGTGTTGTATTGTTAGTTTTCAAGAAGTTAGGCATGTAGATTCTCACACAGTATTGTATCACTTGTTTTCATGTAGTTACACTTAGAAATACTCAAACATTTTTGTATACTTATTTATCAATATGGTACAGGTGTAGATTATCACATAGGGATGTAGCCATAGTTTACAATATGTTGCACGTGTAGAATCTCAAACAATGTTGTTTCATTAGTTTTCCAGAAGTTACACCTGCAGATTCTCACCCAGGATTGTATCATTAATTTTCAAGATTTAGGCAAGTAGTTTCTAACACAGTGTTTTATGGCTAGTTTTCAAGTTCTGATACTTAAAGATTCTAACCCAGCGTGTATCGTTAGTTTTCAAAAAGGTAGATGTGTAGATTCTCACAGCGTTGTATGGTTAGTTTTCAATAAGGTACCCGTGTAGAATCTCACAAAGTGTTTTATCATTAGTTTTCAAGAAATTACACAGGTAGTTTCTCATATAGTGTTGTATCGATATTTTACTAGAAGTTACACGGGTAGATTCTCAAACTGTGTTGTATAGTTAGTTATCATTAAGCTACACATGTAGGTTCTTACACAGCGTTGTATCAGTACTTTTCGATGAGTTATACGTGTTGAATCTCACACAACGTTTTATCGTTAGTTTTCAATAAGGTACATGTGTAAGTTATCACAAAGCATTGTAACGTTTGGTTTCAAGAAGTTGCATATGTAGAATCTCACACAGCGTTGTATATTTAGTTTTCAATATGTTACACGTGTAGATACTTACACATTGTCATATCTATGGTTTTCAATAAGTTGCACATGTATATTCTCACACACATTGTATCGTTAGTTTTCAATAAGGTACATGTGTAAATTATCACAAAGCATTGTAACGTTTGGCTTCAAGAAGTTGCATATGTAGAATCTCACACAGTGTTGTATTGATGATTTTCAAGAAGTATCAATTATAGATTGTCACACAGAATTGTTTCTGTAGTTTTCAACAAGTTATGCATGTAGTTTCGATAGTTTCCAAAAGTACCCATGTAGTTTCTCACACAAGGTTATAAGGCTAGTTTTGAAGAAGTTACATATGTAGATTCTCACACAGTGCTTTATCATTAGTTTTCCATAAGATACACGTGTACTTTCTCACAGAAAGTTGTATCGTTAGTTTTCAATAAGGTACACGCGTAGAATCACACATAGTGTTGTATCGTTAGTTTTCAATAATTTACACCTGTAGATTCTCACACAGCGTTGTATGGTTAGTTTTCAATAAGGTACACGTGTAGAATCTCACACAGCATTGTATCATTATTTTTCAAGAATTTACGCAATTTCTTTCTCACACAGTGTCGTATTGCTTTTTTTCAAGTAGTTACACTTATAGATTCTCACGCATTGTTGTATCGTTAGTTATCAATAAGGTACACATGTAGGTTCTTACACAGCGTAGTATCGTTAGATTTCAATAAGGTACACGAGCAAAATTATCACAAAACATTGTAACGTTTATTTTTAAGAAGTTGCACGTGTAGTATCTCACATAGTGTTGTATATTTAGTTTTCAATAAGTTACACGTGTGGATACTTACACAGTGCTGTATCTTTAGTTTTCAATAAGTTACACATGTAGATTCTCACACAGCATTGTATCGTTAGTATTCAATAAGGTATATGTGTAGAATCTCACATAGAGTTGAATCATTCATTTTCAAGGAGCTACACATGTATTTTCTCACAAAGCGTTGTATCGTTACTTTTCAAAAATTTACTCATGTAGTGTCTCACACAGTGTTGTACCGGTCTTTTTCAAGTAGTTACACTTATATATTCTCACACATTGTTGTATTGTTATTTATCATTAAGGTACACATGTAGGTTCTTACACAATGTTATATCATTTCTTTTCGAGTAGTTATGAATGTAGTATCTCACACAGTGTTGTATCATTAGTTTTCAAGAAGTTACAAGTGTGGATTCTCAGACAGATTTGTATCGTCAGTTTTCAAGTAGTTACACTTATAGATTCTCACCTAGTGTTGTATCATTAGTTTTCAATAAGATACACATGGAGATATTCACACAGTGCTGTATCATCAGTTTTTAAGACGTTACACGTGTACATTCTCTCACAGTGTTGTATCATTCATTTTCAATTAGTTACACGTGTAGATTCTCACACAGTGTTGTATCGTTAATTTTCAATAAATTACACGTGTAGATTCTCAGACAGATTTGTATAGTTAATTTTCAATAAGTTGCACGTGTAAATTCTCACAGTGTTGTATCGTTAGTTTTCCCGAAGTTTCTAATGTAATTTCTCACATAGTGTTATTTAGTTAGTTTCAAGAAGGTGTGCATTCAGTTTAGAATTCAGAGTTGTATCAATAGATTTCATGAAATTATGTAGATAGATTCTCACACAGTGCTTTGTCATTAGTTTTCAAGAAGTTAGCACATAGATTCTCACACAGTGTTGTATCATTTTTTAAAGAAGTTGCACAAGTACATTCTCTCATAGTGTTGTATCGTTAGTTTTCAAGAAGATACGCATGTTGTTTCTCAAAAAATGTTGTGTCATTAATTTTTATAATTTACACGTGGATATTCTTACACTGTTTCATCATTAGTTTTCAAGAACTTAAGCATACAGATTGT
>NW_024432751.1:0-1288 GCF_017639785.1 Mesocricetus auratus
TTAGATGTTGACTGGTTACTTCCAGTTGCCTTGGCCACATTGGAGAAGGGTTTTTAGTTTGTGTAACAAAAGAGCTAGGTCCCACACCCATCATCAGGGGTAGAGTAACTTGTCTGGGGACTAGTGGGATGTGTCTGAAGACTGGTGAGACGTGCCATTTCAGAAAGTCTGAAAGCTTGTGTACCTGCATTCTATGACCATCTCTAGGGTTAAAGGAAGTGTTTCCTAGTCAGCCCTATATACATGATAATAGATGTCTTCTGACAGTACCCCTGTTTTTGGAAAGCTACTTAAGAGGGTGCTTGAATAAACCATGGTCTCCAGTATGGACTGAGAGCCTTCCTGAAATAACAGAATGTCTCTGTCTCATTCTTAAGGTCATTGAGTAGCTAGGACTTCCCTGATATACACTCCCTCTCTCAGGGTTGGACACGGGGCTGTTCAGCAGGATCTGAGCACAGCCCGAAAGGCATCATTCCAGAGTAGATGACCCCTGTAGCATACGACTGATACAGGCAAAATCCCAGTGAAAGTTATCTTTGTTTAACTGAGCTGAGCTTTCAGATATATATCACTTGCTGACCTGTATCTCAGTCATAATTTATGCTGGCCTCCCAATTATAGTGAGAAAAATGCCTCTGTCTCCTTTTGACTTGGATGAAATTTGTCCACCACAGCTAATCTTCTCATACCATTTGATAGGGAAGGCCTGCTCAATCTTAGACCTTGCTGCCTTTCAATACATGAAACAGTAATACAACCATGAACCTGCATCTTCCTAGGCCATCTTGAGGCTTGCTCCAGGACCTATGTTCATTGAAAGTTCCAAATAATCAGAAATGCCCAAAATGTCCTTCACAAAGGACTTAAGGCTTTGGCCATATGATAGCTTGGTTTCCATTCATAATTATACCCAGGACCAAAGAGTATTCACAAGACAGAGCTGATGTCTTTTTTTTGAGTGATAGAGTCGTGTTTAATCAGTACAAAGAAACTCTCATTTTACTTCCCAGGGATTAATCTACTTCCTGCCAAAGAAATACATACACTCCAGGTGACCTCACCCTTGTTCTGGAAACCTGTGTCAAGGAAAACTTCAGTTTACTAGGCCAATACTAGTGCTCTTCCTTGATAGATATGTATATGTATATATAAATTTACCGAATTTATTCTGCCTCATTGGTAGAACACTTTTCTGGGTTTTTGAGAAATCCTTGAATTAAAACCCAATACTGGGTTTTAAAAAAGAAAAATGGAAAATGTATTGAATACCTGTTATTATATGTCT
>NW_024432752.1:0-7062 GCF_017639785.1 Mesocricetus auratus
TCAAGTCATATTTTTCTTGCAAATGGAAGTGGGCACTCTTGCCAGAGATGTTTATTTGGTAAATATGCATTAAAATTGTACATCCAAAGTCATCCAGGATGTACTTAAATACAAAATCTGACATTGTCTGTGGAATTCCTTTTGAGATGATAGACAAGCAGTTGACTAAAGACAGGTCTTTTGTGATTCAATGCTTCTAATGAAAAACAAATGGCATAATAAAATAGCTTGAAGGAATTGCCAAACCTAACCACTGAAGTCTGGAAGAAGAGGAAAATTCCCATTGCCAAGTTTGTAAGAACAATGTTCATACATCTTTAATAAGTAAAAAATTGATAGTGTCAACAGACCCTGGAAATTATTTCATGGGTTGTTTAAATAAAATAATCATAATTTTTCCTTTCTTTATTTAGCTGTCTCACTGATGTCTGAAAATTTGGTCTTTATAGAAGTAGATAATATCAGCCCAATCTCTATGAGAAGACTTAGACCCACAACTCACTGGCCACAGCATGCTGCTGAAAGTGTAGGTGTGGGTATGGGAGATTTGGCATTCCCTGCTCTAACCAAACCAGAATTCACTCCAGTTCATAGCTTCTGGCATAGATGAAGGGAGATAAAGACTCATGCTCTAATCAGGGTTTGGCCTCTAGGGATTTCACTATGTTCCAGTGTGTATAGACAACACAGATGAACTTGGTTTTTGTTGTGTTTATTTTTGGGAGTGTAGTGGAGGGTTACTGGGGAGGGAGCAGATAAGGGAAGAATTGGAATTGTGCATAATTGGTGTACTTGATGTGAGATTCCCAAATAATCAATAAAAATCACTTTTAATAACAGATGCATTCTCTATTATTTCAATGAATATTATTGGATACACTTAATAAAGTTTAATGTTTTCACATTATGTAGTGAAACAAGCCTTTGATGCTAGGACTGAAGAGGCAGAGGCAGACAGATCTATGAAATAAAGGCTAACATGGTCTATAGATACAGTGCCTGGATATCTAGGGCTATGCAAAGAGAAATCCTCTATGAAAAAAATACAAAGCAAAGTAACAATGGTTACGACAAGGATAATAAAGATAGAAAAAGAAATTTCAAAAAAGATTGTTTTCATTGGTTCTGGCTAAACCCTATGATTTGAGATAATTTTTCAAACAATTTTCAAATAATGAAATAATTTCTGATTTTAAACAACCAAATTTGAAATTCACTCAGAAAAACAACCAAAATATTTTACAATTATACTTAGAATGTGTTATTAAATTTTAAAATATGTAACAATTATGTACTTTAAGACTTTTTTATTCATTTTACTTATTATTTTACTTTAGTAATCAATTTGTTTTCATATATGTGTGCCTGGGGATAATGCTTGTGAGTGCCAGCAGAAACCAGAGGATGAGCATCACCAAGACTTAAGGAAATACAATGCAGAAATGTAAAATCACTGCTGCAAAGTGAGATTATATCCCCTTGAAAACAAGCTCTAATCCAAACAAATTAACATAAATAAAATTATGGTTACCTCATGGTCCTGCTGACACATAAGTGCTTCTTCACTCGTGACATACATATACCCTGAAGCTCACACATATAAAATACTTTTTTGAAAGGCAAGTCCAGTAGCAGTGAAATTCGTCGTATCAGCTTGGTAAGAGGTGTGAAGGGACACTAGGCAACTGGAACAAATGACTCTGGCAAGCCTCACCCTTACCCCCATTCCCTCTGTCTTGCTAAAAACCATATCATTACTTTCCTAAAGCTAGCCACTAAGATTTATTCCCTTATTTGGCCACATATTTCTCCTGAACACAACTACCAAGTCCCTGCTATCAACAAATCATTGTCCATTAATCAAAAGCAACTTTGGCTTAGCTAATTATCATGCCCAATCCAAATTAAATACCTCATTCTAATTATGGTTCCCCTGGAACCTAAATAAACTGTTATTTTCCTTTGGGTCACAGCTGTCTTCTCTCTATCCATAGGCAGTCCTGTGTCCCTCTTTGGGGCAGAAACATCTGCCTTCTTTCCCCTTTGTCCATTATAACTTTGCCATCACATGTTAGCCCATTATATCAAAGACATTCTGTTCTTCTCATAAACATTACAATTCAAGTACATTTGCTGCATTTTCTGCCACTGTAAGATGGCAATCACTTTATCTTTTCTTTCCATTCAATAAACTTTCTCACTGTGAAAACCAGTGTTTGCATATGACTTGTCCCTAAACAGGATGTGGGAGGAAGCACTAGCCTTGCAGGTGTGTGATGGGAAGGGTTCTCCATCACTAAGAGATCTACATCATTTCCTAACATGGAGTACAAATTAGTAAGAGAAACATTGTTACAAAATGTGGAATCACAGAGGGACCCAGGAAAACACACAAGAGCACTCCATACACAAAACACAGAAGCAGAAACATTTATTTACTACTTAGAAATAAAACAAGTTATTTTTAGGCATTTGGCAAACATTAGAAAACAAAATATCATATTACTCCTCCCCTTTACACTCGCATGCCCATGGGATGGAAGAACAGAAAGAACGAACAATCCATAAGGTACGTGACAGATCTTGTCTGGCTAAATGTTTGTTAAAAACTACACGCCTCTTCATGTGCAGATGACACACTCAGGCTGTAAATCAGCAAACCTCTGCTGAGGAAGGTAAACAGTTCAGTCTCATTTGTGGTAATTCCTCAGGTGACGGTTTTAGGTAGATGACTGACGGAACCGACTGTTACACAGGGAGCAGGTATAGGGCTTCTCTCCTGTATGAATCCTCTCATGATTCTGTAGATGGGTCTTATGTTTGAAAGACTTTCCACATGTGCTGCATGTGACAGGTTTCTCTGGTTTGGGTATGGCCTCAGGAACACGGAGGTCTGTGCTTTCATAGAAACCTGTCTGACCATGGGTAGAGAAAAATGACTTCTCCACCCTGTGACTTTTCTGGTGGACTGAGAGGTTACAGGGATATCTGAAGGTCTTGGGACATTCCTCACATTTGTATGGTTTGAAATCACTCTGGAGTCTTTCTTGATGACCCTCAAATACAAAATTTCCCTTATGCCACTTCAAAAGAGGAACACGTTCAGAGGTGGGCTGCTCTGTCCTAGAGAGGTACCCTGGTATCTCCCTAAATATATGTCCAGAAGAATGGGTTGTTAGGGACATTGCCTGGGACCTGGATGTGTCCCAAATCGCTCTTGCAGAATCCCTGAGTACTCCGGAAGAAACACCTCTCTGTTCAGGCTCAGGATACTGCCCTCTCTGGATTATGAGAAGGGAATCTCTCTGATTTGTAAATATCACTATTTACATCAGCTGTGGTCAAGATAATGTCGTGGCCATCTTCAGGTTCTTCAGACTTGTATGTGCAGGAGAGATACACTGGTTGCACAACATAGTGACATGTTCATAAGAAGGTGCCCTTAGGGGCTCTGCCCTGTACATGGAGGTACCTTGACTTGCTCTGCTGAGATCCAGAGGAACTTCATAAGAAACACCTGCCTCTTCAGGCTGAGGATATTTCCCAGTCTGAGTAATGAGTTGGGAGTCCATCCCATTTTCAGAACTACTAAAAACACTATTTGTTTCATGACCTTTCAAGAATGTGTTTTGGCCATCTTTACTGTTTTCGTGACTTGTGGAAATAAGAGTTTATGAAACTGTGTCCAGGAAAAGATATCATCTTACAAAATCCATTATCTGTCCAGATTCCCTGCTCACCCGTTGCCAATAAATTGTCTTGTGGGAACTGCAAGGGTGTCATTACATTCTGCTGTTTTGCAGTTCTTAGTGATTGCTGTTCTTTCAAAAGCTTGATGACTTCTTTTAAGGACATGTTCTCAGGAAAGAGGGCTTCCTGTCCCTGCATGGAGAAATGAACCTGGAAACAAAGCCAGATGACCATTAACAATGAATCTGTAGATGAGAGAAAGCCTGCCCTCAGTTGATTGCATGGAATACCAGAACTATGTTTTAGCTCATATGTGTGTCCCTTATTGATGTTATCCTGGCATCTACAGGTTCTGTTCCCTGAAGTCACTATTTACATGTGCTTGAAAGTGTTAAGTCACTGTACCTAGGGAAGTAACAGCATTAGGTTTCTATAATTCTGGTCAGAATATTTTCCTCAACTGATCAGTGCATTGAAGGAGGATCAGATGAAATTAGGCCAATCTGCAAATAGGGACTTGCCCCTTTAAGAACAGCTGCTAATTTGTCCAGGGATTTCCCCCACCCTATAAATCATAACAGTAATATTTCAAATAATACCAAATAAATGTCTTGGGTAAAAGAATATAATGCAGTTTAGGACCAATTAGAAAGAGGGGGAGGGTCCCAAGGAAAGGGTAAAATTCCCTAGGTGGTCTCTCATAACTGGAGATCCTTTTATTCCCTTGACTATATTTATCTTCCTGTTCTGATAAAGTTAGACTCTTTTAAACAATGTCTATATGCCTCGAATTTCAGTTTGTCATCAATTTGTAACTTCCTTTTTTCAATCATTCATTTGCCCCCAGGAAGCTTGGGATATCCATACGCATTTTCTGATTCATGGCAAAGCTACTCCAGAAAGAGCAGCTGCTTTAGCCTCCAGCTGTGATCAATGATAGACTGGACTGATTCCATCTTAAGATTAGATGCCATGGAATCATAATGTCAAAAAGAACTTCATAGCTGTTGTCAGTAAAATTTGAATGTAACTATTTCTTGAACAATTTTCTGAAGTTTAGCATATTCTGCAACCTATACTGTTGCTATATCCTGACCTTCACCCTGATAAGATGTTCTGGCAAATCATTATGAAATGTTCTGTAAAATTTCTATGTAAACTAAAAAGTCCCCCAACCCCTGGGTTACCACTAGTCTTAATGTTTGTTAAGCTATTGAACCCCCCCTCTGTCTCTCCTGTATTTACTGCTATTTTTCTCAAAGCTAGTTTCTGGATGACAGTCCCATGTAACAGTATAAATCTTGCTGAATTTGACAAAAACAAAAAATCAAAACTATGGATAATGATCTTTATTCTTGTTCAGTGGGATTAACAAGAGGTAACTGTTAATTTCTATCTGGAATCCTCAGAAACTCAACTGTAATTCTGGAGTACCTGCCATTTTGGCATCCTAGCCTCAGATTTGCTATTGCTATTTCTGTCTTTGAACCTCATGTTCTTATCCATTGTCATTCTCAGATCTCTGAGGCTTTCTGATCCCCTATCTCCACCCATTATTCTGTCAGTGTTCTCTCCCTGTCTACCTTACATTTCACTGTGCTGTGTTCATGGTCTTTATTTGCACTAGGTATAATTTGTTGTCTGTCCCATTGACTACTAGCCCTAGACAACCCACCCTTTACCAAAGATGCCTTTAAAATAAAGCTTTAAATTGTTGTTTGTTGTTGATTCATTATTGAGTATTTAACAGAACTAATGCCTGTATGAACTTGACTAACATATACATTAGGTCCACAAATTGCAAATTGTCTCTGCTCTTAGGAACATGACTCATCATTCGGGTATCAGTTTACTTGGAATTCAGTTACAGTAATAAAATTATCAATAAAAAACAAAGTGCAGGTGTGACGCACTGAAGACTAAAACAAACTGTGAAATGTGAACCTGTTTACAGAGTAATAAATTCAAACAAATAACAGGGTTTAGCCATTGATAACCTTTAATGCAGCAGTTCAGAATAGTGGGCCAAAGAGCACTACAATATGAAATCATGCCTCAAATTGACTTCAAGGTCAGCCTGGTCTACAGAAATAGTTCCAGAATAAGCTCCATAGCATTTGGGGAATCTTGTCTATAAAAACACAAAAAAACTTGAAGGAGGGAGGGAAGAAAGAAAGGAAGAGAAGGAGGGAGGTTGGGAGGAAAGAGGGAGGGAGGGAAAAAAAGAATTCTGACTCTGCCATTGTGACACCTCAGTAATTTAGACAGGTATGTTCTGACATGGAATAAATAACTTGAAAAGCCAAGTATCTACTTCATTTCCCAGTTTCTTCCTCCCTAATCCAGGAATCATGGCCAAGTTCTAGGTGTCATTTTTTTAGCCAGATTTTCAACTCAATTTCAAGATTCATACAATTTTGGCACCTCTGTGTCTGAGCCAGGGCACATACCCACAGCATCTCCTCTAAAGCCATAATGGATCTGGGCAAATGTAAGCCCTTCAATCTCTATCTCAATTTAAATTAAATTTAATTATGACCCACAAACAATTGATACCCTTGTTTCTGCTTTATTCATGATAGTTTAGAGCACTGGATATTCTCCTTTGCAACCACTTTGTAATGAGTGAAAAATTTTACTAATAAAGATAAATGAGGAAAACGACAAAAATAAAATTTAAATAATCTCACTAACTACAACTTCTTATTTATTCCCAAATGCAATGACAGTCACCTCCCAACTCATTCATCTCTCACCCCAGGTACTCACCATGACAGGATGCTTTAAGCACTCATCAGTCAGACTCTCCATGAATCTCCCCATGTCTCTGCTACTTGATTCCCACTTTTCTATCACTGCAAACGTGTCCTTGCAGCACCCTATTTTGAGAAATTGCTCCATGACCAATTGAGAAATCATCTGCTCCTTGCTCTGTTTTTCTGGCTGCAACCAGGAGGTGAACATCTCCCACAGAGTTTGAAGCTCCTGCTTTGCACAGGAGCCACTGTTTTGGGGGGAAATTTAGGATGAGCATTTGGGGTGTTAGACATGTCTTCTTCCCACTGCACAGGAGAAACCTGGTTTGGAATAATCTCTAGGTTGTCTAGTTCAAGCTCATTTACTGGTGACTCAGCTTGAAAGGTTTCTCTGAGCTGTGAAGCCATTCTGGTGAGGATCCTCATAAAGATACAAAATTTTAAGGCAATTAACTTTCGTGTGACTTGAAGGTCTGTTGAAACAATTGTTGGATATGTAAAAGCTATAAATTAAAGAGAAGAGATGATTAAATAAAAAATCAACTGAGAGTTCTCTCACAGATGGTTTCCTCCTTTCCTGTCATTAAAGACTTGATCATAATTTATAATCCATAGA
>NW_024432753.1:0-1014 GCF_017639785.1 Mesocricetus auratus
TCCATGGTCTCTTAGTGTTGGTAGAATACATATCCAGGACATTCTGGCTTTCAGAGTTTCCATAGAGAAATCTGGTGTGGTTCCTTTGTATGTTTCTTGGCCTTTTTCCTTTCATGCTCCTAATATTCTTTACTCTGTATGTTCAGGATTTTTACTATTATGTGGCAAGGACATTTCCTTTTGTGGTCCTCTGTATTTGGTATTCTGTAGGCTTCTTGTACGTTCATTGGCATGTCTTTCTTTAGGTTGGAAAAGTTTTCTTCTATAATTTTGTTGAATATGTTTTCTGCTCTATTGAGTTGGATTTCTTCACCTTCTATACATATCATTCTTAGGTTTGGTCTTTTCATGGTGTCCCATGTTTCCTGGATATTCTGTGTTAGGATTTTTTTGGACTTAAGATTTTCCTATGGTCGATGAATCTATTTCTGCTAGTGTATCTTCAACACCTGAGATTCTTTCTTCCATATGTTGTATTCTGTTTTTTATGCTTGTATTTATAGTACCCTACCATTTTCCCAGCTTTTCTATTTCCAGCATTTCTTCACAATGTGCTTTTTTCCTTGTCTCTATATCAGCTTTCAACCCTTGAACTAGTTGAATTTTTTCTTGTAATTTTTGCTTTGTCTTTTCCTCTTTTTCTTGCATTTGTTCAAGTTTCTGGTTTTTCTTTTAGTCCATTTCTTATAATTCTTTTATTTTTTTAGATTTTTTCCACCATTTCTTGTAGTTTTTAGTTTATGTTTTCTCCCATGACTTTAAGGGATTTTCTCATATCTTCTTTCAGGGCCTCTCTCATTTTCATGAAGTTGTTTTGAAGGTCTTTCTCATCTGCTCCTTCCACAATGGAATGTTCATGTTTTGCAGCTGTAGATTCTCTAGTTTCTGGTGGTATCATATTGGTTTTTCTGTTGGTGAGTGTGTTTTTATATTGTCTTCTTCTCATCATTTCTTCCTGAGGGTGCATAAGGAGTCTCTTCCTCCCCTGGTGGTTATGTGACCATGGTTACTTTC
>NW_024432754.1:0-5917 GCF_017639785.1 Mesocricetus auratus
TGTTTGTTTTTAAGAAGTTACTAGAAGAAGAGATGGGAAAGAGACAATACAAAAACACAGTCAGCAACAGAAAAACAAATATGACATCGCCAGATTCTAGAGACTCCACACCAGCAAGACCCCAATATTCCAACGCGAAGGAAGCAGAAGAGAACGACCTTAAAAGCACTTTCATGAAAATGATAGAGGCCCTAAAAGAGGATATTGGAAAATCCCTCAAAGAAATGGAAGAAAAAACAAACCAAAAAATGCAAGAATTGGAAGAAAATACAAACCAAAAAAGGCACGAAATGGAAGAAGAAATGAAGCAAAAAATGCAAGAAATGGAAGAAAAAGCAAAGCAAAAAATGCAAGAATTAGAAGAAGAAACATACCAAAAAAGGCAGGAAATGGAAGAAGAAACAAAGCAAAAAATGCAAGAAATGGTCGAAAAAACAAAGCAAAAAATGAAAAAAAAATGGAGGAAGAAACAAACCAAAAAACGCAGGAAATGGAAGAAGAAACAAAGCACAAAATCCAAGAAATGGAACAAAAAGCAAAGCAAAAAATGCAAGAAATGGAAGAAAGAACAAACCAAAAAATTCATAAAAGGCAACAAACGGACGAACAGATAAACAGAAAATTGCAAGAAGCAATGCAAACGCTGCAAGGGTTGAAAACTGAAATAGAGACACTAAAAAAAACACAATCTGAAGAAAGGCAGAAAATAGAAAAGCTGGACAAACAGTCAGGCACTACCAATACAAGCATTACCAACAAAATAGAAGAGATGGAAGAGAGAATCTCAAGTGTTGAAGATACATTAGGAGAAATGGATTTATCAACCAAAGAAAACCTTAAATCCAACAAATCCTTAACACAAAACATCCAGGAATTATGGGACACCATGAAAAGACCAAACCTAAGAATAATAGGCATAGAAGAAGGAGAAGAAATCCACCTCAAAGGGGCAGAAGGCATATTCAACAAAATCATAGAAGAAAACTTTCCCAACCTTAAGAAAGACATGCCAATGAAGGTACAAGAAGCCTACAGAACACCAAATAGAGTGGACCACAAAAAAATCCCCTCGCCACATAATAATCAAGACCCCAAACATACAGAATAAAGAAAGAATATTAAGAGCAGCTAAGGAAAAAGGTCAAGTAACATATAAAGGCAGACCTATCAGAATTACACCTGATTTCTCCATGGAAACTCTGAAAGCCAGAAGGTCCTGGATAGATATTCTACCTACACTAAGAGACCATGGATGCCAGCCCAGACTACTATAACCGGCAAAGCTCTCAATCACTATAGACGGAGAAAACAAGATATTCCATGACAAAACTAGATTCTACCAATATGTGTCCACTAACCCAGCCCTACAGAAAATTTTTGAAGGAAACTCCAACCCAAGGAAGCTAACTACAACCAGAAAAACATAAGCATTAGAGAATCCCTCTCTACCAACAGCCAAAAGAACAAAGGGGTGAAATTCCACACATAATTCCACCAACAACAACCATCGCAAATCGAAGAAGGATGAGCAATCAATGGTCATTAATATCCCTCAATATTAACGGCCTTAACTCACCCATAAAAAGACACAGACTAGCAGAATGGATTCGAAGACAGAACCCTTCCTTCTGCTGCATACAAGAAACACACCTCACCCTCAAAGACAGACATTACTTGAGAGGTAAAGGTTGGGAAAAAATTTTTCAATCAAATGGACCCAAGAAACAAGCAGGGGTAGCAATCCTAATATCTAACAAACTAGACTTTAAAATAAAATCAATCAAAAGAGATGAAGGAGGTCATTACATACTCATCACAGGTGAAACCCACCAAGATGAAGTGTCTATCCTGAACATCTATGCCCCCAATACAAAGGCATCCACATTCGTTAAAGAAACATTATTAGAACTTAAATCTCATCTAAAGCCCCACACAGTTATAGTGGGAGATTTCAACACACCACTCTCACCACTAGACAAGAATACCAGACAGAAACTCAACAAAGAAGCAAAGGGTCTAATTGAAGTAATGACCCAACTGGGATTAACAGATATCTATAGAACATTTCATCCACATAAAAAAGAATATACCTTCTTCTCACCACCACATGGAACCTTCTCAAAAATCGACCACATACTTGGCAACATATCAAACCACAGCAGCTACAAAAAAATTGGAATAACTCCATGCATCTTATCAGACCAACATGCCCTAAAATTAGAAATCAACAACAACACAAATTGCAGAAAACCTACAACTCATGGAAATTGAATAATGCTCAACTGCACCATCCCTGGGTCAAAGAGGAAATAAAAAAGAAATTAAAGACTTCCTCGAATTCAAAGACACAACATACCCAAACCTATGGGACACTTTGAAAGCAGTGCTACAGGGGAAGTTCATAGCACTAAGTGCTCACATGAAGAAACAGGAAAACAGTTATACCAGAGAATTAACATCACAGCTAAAAGCTCTAGAACACAAAGAAGCAAACTCCCCCAGGAGGAGTAGACGCCAGGAAATAATCAAATTGAGGGCTGAAATCAACAAAGTAGAAACCAGGAAAACAATACAAAGAATCAATGCAACGAAGAGTTGGTTCTTTGAGAAAATCAACAAGATAGACAAACCTTTGTCCAAACTTACCAAACAGCAGAGAGTGAACACGCAAATTAACAAAATCAGAAATGAAAAGGGGGACATAACAACACACTCTGAGGAAATCCAGAGAATCATTAGGTCATACTTTGAAAACCTGTACTCCACAAACTTCGAAAACTTAAAGGAAATGGATGACTTCCTTGACAGCTATCATTTGCCAAAACTAAATCAAGAACAGATAAGCAATTTAAATAGACCTATAACCCCCATGGAAATAGAAGCTGTCATCAAAAGTCTCCCAATCAAAAAAGCCCAGGTCCAGGTGGCCTCACTGCAGAATTCTACCACAAATTCAAAGAACAGCGTATACCAATTCTTCTCAAAGTGTTCCACACAATAGAAGCAGAAGGGTCTTTGCCAAACTCTTTCTATGAGGCTTCAATAACCTTGATCCCCAAGCCACACAAAGATACAACCAAGAAAGAGAACTTCAGACCAATATCCCTCATGAACATTGATGCAAAAATACTCAATAAAATACTGGCAAATCGGATCCAAGAACACATCAAAACAATCATTCACCACGATCAAGTAGGTTTCATCCCAGGGATGCAGGGATGGTTCAACATACGAAAATCCATCAACGTAATCCACCATATAAACAAGCTGAAAAACAAAAATCACATGATCATCTCACTAGATGCTGAAAAAGCCTTTGACAAAATCCAACACCCCTTCATGATAAAGGTCTTGGAGAGATCTGGGATAACAGGGACATACTTAAACATAATAAAAGCCATATACAGTAAACCAACAGCCAACATCAAACTAAATGGACAGAAACTCAACGCAATTCCTCTAAAATCAGGAACAAAACAAGGCTGTCCACTCTCCATACCTTTTCAACATGGTACTTGAAGTCCTATTTCCATACGACAACAAAGGGGGATCAAGGGGATACAAATTGGGAAGGAAGAAGTCAAACTTTCACTGTTTGCAGACGATATGATAGTTTACATCAATGACCCAAAGAACTCTACCAGGGAACTCTTACAGCTGATTAACACCTTCAGCAAAGTGGCAAGTTACAAGATCAACTCAAGAAAGTCAGTAGCCCTACTATATACAGATGATAAAAGGGCTGAAAGAGAAATCAGAGAAACATCACCCTTTACAATTGCCACAAACAACATAAAATACCTTGGGGTAACGCTAACCAAACAAGTGAAAGACCTGTATCGTAAGAACTTTGAATCTTTAAAGAAAGAAATTAAAGAAGCCCTCAGAAAATGGAAAGATCTCCCATGCTCTTGGATAGGTAGGATCAATGCAGTAAAAATGGCAATCCTGCCAAAAGCAATCTACAGATTCAATGCTATCCCCATTAAAATCCCAGCACAATTCTTCACAGACCTTGAAAGAACAATAATCAATTTTGTATGGAAAAACAAAAGACCCAGGATAGCCAAAACAACCCTGTTCAACAAGGCAATGTCTGGAGGCATCACTATCCCTGACCTCAAGCTCTATTATAGAGCTATAGTCCTGAAAACAGCTTGGTATTGGCACAAAAATAGACAGGCAGACCAATGGAATCGAATTGAAAATCCGGGTATTAACCCACACACGTACGAACATCTGATCTTTGACACAGAAGCTAAAAATATACAATGGAATAAAGAAAGCATCTTCAACAAATGGTGCTGGCATAATTGGAGATTGGCATGTAGAAGAATGCGGATCGATCCATGTTTATCGCCATGCACAAAACTTAAGTCCAAATGGATCAAAGACCTCAACATAAATCCAGCCACACTGAACCTCTTAGAAGAGAAAGTGGGTGGTACTTTCTCTTGAACGAATTGGTACAGGAGACAGCTTCCTGAACATAACACCAGTAGCACAGACAGTGAGATCAACAATTAATAAATGGGACCTACTGAAACTGAGAAGCTTCTGTAAGGCAAAGGACACAGTCAGCAAGACAAAATGGCAGCCCACAGAATGGGAAAAATATTCACTAATCCCACATCTGACAGAGGGATGATCTCCAAAATTTACAAAGAACTCAAGAAGCAAGTCTCCAAAACAGCAAAGGACCCAATTAAGAAGTGGGCTGCAGAACTAAATAGAGAGTTTTCAATAGAGGAGTCTAAAATGGCTGAGAGGCACTCGAGAAAGTGCTCAACATCCTTAGCCATCCGGGAAATGCAAATCAAAACAACTCTCAGATACCATCTCACCCCAGTCAGAATGGCTAAAATCAAAAACACCAATGACAATTTATGCAGGAGAGGATGTGGTGAAAGGGGGACACTCCTCCATTGCTGGTGGGAGTGCCAACTGGTTCAGCCACTTTGGAAATCAGTGTGGAGATTCCTCAGAAAAATGGGAATAAACCTACCACAAGACCCAGCAACTCCACTCTTAGGCATATATCCAAAAGATGCCCATTCATACAACAAAGAGGTCTGTTCCACTATGTTCATAGCAGCTTTATTTGTAATTGCCAGAACGTGGAAGCAACCTAGATGTCCCTCACCTGAAGAGTGGATAGAGAAAATGTGGTACATCTACACAATGGAGTACTATTCAGCAGAAAAAATAATGGAATCATGAGATTCGCAGGCAAATGGATGACACTAGAAGAAACCATCCTGATTGAGGTAACCCAGTCACAAAAAGAGAAACATGGCATGTACTCTCTCATATATGGATTTTAGACATAGATCTGGGGAGTGCCAGCCAACAATCCTATGGCCAGAGAGTCTGGGAAACAGAAACTTCATTTACTGGCTGGTTAAGTACTGAGCTGAACTCAAGAAAGCCAGTATCAGAGAGGGAGGTCTGATGATCAAAGGGATTAAGACTGGGCTGGTTGAACCCCCAGAAACAGCTGACCAGACAAAGGTTAACTCTTGAATCCCAGGCATCAGCCTGGGAATCCAGCATGGGACTGATCAAGACCCCCTGAATCTGGGTGTCAGTGAGGAGGCCTAGGTAATCTATTGAGCCTTGGACAGCAAATCAGTACCCATCCCAAGTATACACATGGTCTCTGCACTCCCATAGAACAATGTGAGGTGCACTCTCACCCTGAACTCTTTGGGAAGGGTCTAGGCCCTGCCCTATATGAAATGACAGACTATGGACACCCCCATGGAGGGCCTCACCCTCCCTGGGGGAATGAGGGGATAACGGGGGGGGATGGGGGGAGGGCACGGGAGGAGGGGAGGGAAAGGGAGAGGGACCTCGTACTGACTTGTGAAGCAACCTTGTTTCTTATCTAAATTTAAAATGGAAAATAAAAATATTA
>NW_024432755.1:0-4040 GCF_017639785.1 Mesocricetus auratus
CTGCAATTTGAACCTTTTCTGAGGCAATCTCTAATCCCCACTGTTTTAATTCAGCCACCAGCATGGGAAAAGCCTTTTGTAAAACATCTAACTCTTTGTGACAAATAAGAATATCGTCCATATAATGGATAACGATTAAAGATGTAAATTGCTTCCTAATTGGCTCCAAAGCCTCCTGCACATATAGCTGACATATTGTTGGGCTATTGGCCATGCCTTGCGGCAGTACCTTCCACTGAAATCTCTTGTCTGGTTCCATATGATTAAGAGAAGGGATAGTGAAGGCAAACCTTGGTCTATCCCGTGGGTAAAGTGGAATAGAGAAGAAACAATCCTTAATATCTATAATAATAAGCTTCCAATCTTGAGGAAGTGCAGAAAGCAAAGGAAGGCCTCTTTGAACAGGGCCAAAAAGATGCATCTGATTGTTAATGGCCCGCAGGTCGTGGAGTAATCTCCACTTCCCAGATTTCTTCTTAATAACAAAAATTGGTGTATTCCATGGGGAGGTAGAAGGCTCTAGATGCCCCAGCCGTTCCTGTTCTTGCACTAATCTTGTGACAGCCTCTAATTTTTCAGAGGATAGAGGCCATTGAGAGACCCATAACGGCTCCTCTGTTTTCCATGGTATGGGTCGTGAAGCCTCAACGGCCCCTAAATAAAACCCAGTCCTTTTCTACCCCGATTTCCGTGTTGTGTAATGGGTTTTATTCTGCCTTGTTCTTGCCTACCCAAGCCTCTACCATTTGTATACCCCATCTTTGCCATAATGGCTGATGCCTGGGGGAGTATTCATTAGTTAGGGTCATGCCCATGGCTTGTAACACATCTCGTCCCCATAAATTTACAGGGAGTGGCAACACATAGGGGGTAAAACATCCCTGTTTGCCTTCAGCATCCCGCCAGGTTAAGGCTGAGGCACTGATGGCAGGAGAGGACTGGTATCCAAGACCTTGTAGAGAATGAGATGAAACAACAGTGGGCCAAGACTTCGGCCACCAATGGAGTGAAATAATGCTTTTGTCTGCTCCCGAATCCATTATCCCTTCAAATTCTTTTCCATTAATTAACAATTTTATTGTAGGTCTCTCATTTAGGGGTATAGCCAGATAGGCTGAATCACTTCCAGAAGATCCCATAGCCCTTTTTTGTAAAGTGTAGGTTTCTCCATCCCCGAGGGAGGGCAGCAACACCAGTTGTGCAATTCTATCTCCCTGCTTTATAGAAAATACACCCCGAGGGCTAGAACAGAGAACTTGAATCTCCTCTTTATGATATGGGTCAACAATCCCAGGATATATAATGAGTCCCTGTAAAGTTAAGGAGCCACGGCCCAGAATAAGCCCAATGGTGGCAGGGGCAAAGGTCCAGGGGAATGGACTGGGACCGGTTGAACATTCATTTGGGGCATGAGTAAGAAGTCGGAGGCGGCACGCAAGTCCATTCCGGAGGTTCCTCGGAAACCTCTACTTCCTCTTGATTGCTTTTCTGAAATTGGTTCCCATATTTCTGAGGGCCCTGGGACCATGGGCCCCGTGACCCGTTTTTTGATTGGGGTACCTTGGATTCTTCAATAGGGGGCAGAAGCCTCCCTTTTACATCCCGGACTGACCTGCATTCGCTAGCCCTATGATAACCTTTACCACAACGATAGCAAAGCTTCGATTCTCTT
This sequence comes from Mesocricetus auratus, assembly GCF_017639785.1. Classification (NCBI taxonomy): domain Eukaryota; kingdom Metazoa; phylum Chordata; class Mammalia; order Rodentia; family Cricetidae; genus Mesocricetus; species Mesocricetus auratus. The sequence goes on from NW_024432755.1 coordinate 1,673, forward strand.
GTTCTTTCAGGGGCTTGACAATCTTTCTTAAGGTGCCCCATTCTCCCACAATTAAAACAAGCTTTTCGATTAGATAAATCTCTATACCTGTGCGTTTGTAAAATGGCGGCAGCTAGTCCTGCATTGGTTAGGGGTCCCCCCAGCTCCCTGCACACTCTGAGCCAATCTTGTAAACCTTTGCTTTTGCGAGGGGCGATAGCCGCTCGACATTCCTGGGTTGCTTGTTCATAGACAAGTTGCTCAATCAGGGGCATAGCTTGTTCTGAATCACCAAAGATGCGACTGGCGGCCTCTGTCATTCTGGCCACAAAGTCTGAAAATGGCTCTTGGGGTCCTTGGACAATCTTTGTAAGGTGTCCACTGGACTCTCCCCTTTTTGTGAGGGCCTTCCATGCTTTAATAGCGGCGGCCGACACCTGACCATAGACGCCCCAGATGTAGTTGGTTTGATTAAGGGCATGTTGACCCTGACCTGTCAGCATTTCAAATGTCCACTGCCTCTGATTCTCATCTTCAGCCGTGGCATTAACTCTAGCTTGTGCCTGGGCTGCATCATACCAGAGAGCCTTCCATTCCATGTATTGTCCCATGTTGGGAAGCACTGCTTTCACTGTCGTTTGCCAGTCAGTGGGAGTCATGGCAAAATTAGCAAGCCTTTCCACCTGTAATGTGGTAAAGTTAGCATTGACCCCATAATTACGAACGGATTCGGCCAATTCTTTAATTTGATTGTAATCTACGGGGGTATGTACTCTTCCGCCTTCCACATTCTCGAATACTGGAAAAGCCATTTGTATTTTTCTCCGTTCCTCTAAAGGTAAAAAGGAGTCAGTACCAGTATTCAGCCGAAGCTCATATGGCGGAGGCGCTGAGGAGCGTGAGCCCGCCGGATTTATAGGCGGTGGCCTCACATTCATTTTTGTTTTCAGTGGCCGGTGTCTATCAGGGTGATATCTTTTTCCTCATACCGTGCCACCTCCTCCTCTAGACCACCTTCTTCGCTAGAATCCAGAGTGTCAGAATCAGAATTATCTAGCTCCAAGGCTTCTAGCTCTACTGCAGGGTATAGACTAGATTCTGGCTTTTCTTTTTCTTAGATTTGTTAAGGGGTGAATGATAACTCCCTTCTTTCTCTCCCCCTTTCTTAACTTCCTGGGGAGGGCCTTTTTTCTTAGACATGTCTTTTCTTTTGCGAGCTCCCATTCTCTCACTCCGTTCAGTTTCTGACATGCTATCCTGAACTTCCTCTAAGGTTCCCTGACTTTCTATTATAGCAGGGTGACAGGCCTCATCCTCCAAGCAGTTTTTAACTAGCTTCCAAATGGCTTTGGTACCTAAGCAGAGATCTCCTTCTGCATGCTTCCTGTCTAGTTCTTTACCTAGCTTGTTCCATGAGGCCACAGTGAGGGACCCGGAACAAGCATACCATGGTGCCACTCTATCTACCTCCTTCACAAAATTTTGAAGTGTTCGTGGTGCAATTTTAAGATCTCTTTGTTTTAGCACAGTCTGTAAGGCTGTAACCACTGACTGTGACGACCCCATCGCGCTGACAGCTTATCTAAAAAACGCGCTCAACTCCGTTACCAGACTGACAGCACCAGACTGACAGCACCAGACTGACAGCACCAGACTGACAGCGCCAGATGGACAGCGCCAGATGGACAGCGCCAGACGGACAGCGCCAGACGGACAGCGCCAGACGGACAGCGCCGTTCTGTCAGCACCAGCCACGATGAAGGAGAAGGACAAACAGGACTAGCACCAAAGCCTCCACTGACCCGTCCCACGGTGATGACAAACTAAGGCCAAAGTCGAGAAAGGGTTGTTCAGGATAAAGCATACCTCTCTGAACCTACGTCCCTGCAGTTCTGAATCCGCCCCGTTTTCCGAGGGTCTCCCGCGGCGCCGGCGATGTTGAAGAGTTCCCGGGTTTCGGCACCAGATGTCCCGCGCTACCGTCTCGCCAGCAAGAACGACGCAGAACACTCGGATCCTTCTGCAGTAAAGCTTTAATGCATCTTGAGAGATAGATGATCAGCTTCTTAGAGGGAGACCCCAAGCTAAGAAACCCAGCCCCTTATATAAGCCTAGGAGCTCCGAGTGAGATGTGTAGAGCCGGGATTGGTGGTTTGCACATCACCCCAGATGACGTCACGGGAGAGGCACAGTTTAAACGGTTAACTCCAACTGACAGCGACAGTTAACTCCAACTGACAGCGACAGTTAACTCCAACTGACAGCGACAGTTAACTCCAACTGACAGCGACAGTTAACTCCAACTGACAGCGACAGTTAACTCCAACTGACAGTGGATGTCAGCGCCATCTTCTAACGGCAATAGCGATAGCGAGGGCGGCTCCTCACA
>NW_024432756.1:0-18146 GCF_017639785.1 Mesocricetus auratus
GGATTCCCTGTGTTAAATATTGTTTTAATCTTTGGACTGTTCAGTTAAACGTGATTCTGAACTTTTCACACAATCCTTCCTAAAAATTACAAAGGAATCTATTTATCCTTCCAGAAAACACATTGGGTATGCAAGATAGTCATTATTGTCAGATATAGATTGAATTGACCCTGCTAATTTTGAAAATTCCACCTAGCTAGACTCCATCTTAGCCATAAATGTAGTGGACATTAAATTGAATGTATCTCGAAGGTTGTCCTGATCAAATTTAACTAAATCCCCTTGTTCCTGAATTTTTGACTCTAAGTTTCGAATTGACTGCTAATTTGGAAAGTTCCACCTGGTTAGACTCAATCTTAGCCATAAATGCAGTAGACATTGAATTAAATGTGCCTCGAAGATTGTTCTGATCAAATTCCAAATTATCTGTTTTGGTAACTAAATCACCTTTTTCCTGAACTCGTGACTCTAATTTTCTAATCATATGCACATGTTTCTTCCATGTGATTACATGTATTAACACAATAATCACAAGCATGGCACACATATACATATGAAAAATATCATAATTGTCTTTTACTGCATAATCCATCACATTGGTAACGAAATCTCTAAAATCCTGCAGTGTTAAATTACCTGCCATGTTATAATTAAATGTTCTTACCATCAATTGGTGGTTCCTACATTGGAAAAATCACCTCTTGTTTTGTTTCAGATTAAAATACCTGTAGTTACCGCGCATGGCCAGGCGATGGCGCGGTTGTACTGCCAAACACTCCCTCTCTGTGAAAAATTGGATGCTTCCCAAGGAACCTGTGAAAACTTAGTGAACAGATTTTGGAACAAAGAGGAGTTGCGGAAGTTGGGGGATTCACTGCACTGTAGCGGAGCTCGCAGTGCCTTTAGAAGCTGCTAAGCCACTGGAAGGGAGAAGTGGGTCAGTGATTGTGCAGCAGGACAGCAATGGAATTGGGCAGTTGGCAGGGGGTGCTGGTAGAAGATGGCCTCAGGCAGCAGATGGCTGGAGTGCTGCTGTGGGTAGCGGGAATCAAGGAGGCCATTTGTGGCTGTGGGTGGAGCAGGTCTCCTGGCAGCCATTTGTAGCTTTGGTGGTGTCCCTCCCCAGCTTCTGGAACAGAAGCAGAAGACATGAGGCAGACAGGCCGATCTGAGGTAGCGTGGTCCTGCTCTAGCAGTGGAAATGGCCACGTTTTCAGAGGTATAGGATTTGAATGGAATTCAGGAGAAATGTGAGCGAGCATGATCTGAGGCTGCAGGGAGAGGCCAGGCACCTGGAATGCCAATTAGCACTCACCTCAGAATACCAAGTCAAGCGGCACTGGGCCACAGAGGCATTGGATTCCAACTCACACAGCTGCCACCAGATAATGATGATATTCAATGCTATAAGGAAAATAATGTATTTATTTACCAAAGACAGAGTCCCACAACCTAGGAGTTAGAAGCATGGCTGGCTTCCAAGAGAAAAGAGAAGCTCCTTTTCCTTTCACTTCCTTTTATATGTACCTGTGTTAATTTACTTGTCCCCCCAATCATGAGCGGATAGCTTTGTGGGGTTCACTACTACACAGCACTGTGTGAGAATCTATCTAGGTAATTTCTTGATCTAACAATACAACTCTGAGTTCTAATCTGAATGTACATTTCTTGAAAACTAACGAAACAACCCTGTGTGAGAAACTACATTAGTTACTTCTGGAAAACTAACAACACAACACTGTCTGAGAATCTACACATGTAACTTATTGAAAATTAACGATACAACACTGTGTGTAAATCTATATGTGAAATTATTGAAAATTCATGATACCAAACTGTCTGAGAATCTAAACGTGTAATTTATTGAACACTAACGATACAACACTGTGTGAGAAACAACATGAATAACTACTTGAAAACAAATGATACAACACTGTGTGAGTAAATATATGTGTAACTAATTAAAAATTAATGATACAACACTGTCTGAGAATCTACACGTGTATCTTATTGAAAAGAAACAATACAACATTGTGTTTGAAGCTACATACTTAACTTCTTGAATATAAAGGAGACAACACTTTCAGGGAATATAAACATGTAACTTAATGAAAATTAAAGATACGATGCTGTGTGAGAATCTTCACATCCAACGTATGGAAAACTAATGATTCAACACTCTGAGAATCTGTAAGCATAACTTCTTGAAAACTAATGATACATCACTGTCTTATGAATCTACACACATATCTATAAGCTTAACTTCTTGAAAACTAACGATACAACACTGACTGAGAATCTACATCGTAACTTATTGAAAATTAATGAAAAAAGACTATCTGAGAATCTACACGTGTAACTTATTGAAAACTAATGATACAACACTGTGTTTGAATCTATATGCGTAACTTCTTGAAAATAAAGGACACAACACCTTCTGAGAATCTACACGTGTGATTTCTTGAAAACTACCGATACAAAGCTGCCTGCACAACTATATGTGTAATTTACTGAAAACAAAGGATGTAGCAATTTGTGGAAAACTATATGGATAACCTCCTGAAAACAAACAATAAAACATACTGTAAGATTCTATATTTGTAACTTATTGAAAAGTAACGATACAGCACTGCGTGAGAATCTCTATACGTAACTTCTTGAAATCTAAAGATACAACACTGTGTGAGAATCCACACGTGTAAATTCTGGAAAAATAATGATACAACACTCTCTGAGAATCTACTCGTATAACTTATTGAAAACTAACGATACAACATTGTGTGAGAATTTTCATACGTAATTACTTGAAAACTAATGATACAATACAGTGTGACAATCTCCACCTGTAACTTATAAAATTAATGACACACACTATTTGAGAATCTACATGCCTAACACCATGAAAACTAAATATGCAACAGTGTGAGAGAGTCTATATGTGTAACTTCTTAAAAACAAATGATGCAACACTATGTGAGTATCTACATGCATAACTTCTTGAAAACTAATGATACAGACCTGTGTGAGAATCTATATACCTAACTTCTTGAAATCTAACAATAGAAATTTGTTCTAAACTGAATGGATAACTTCTTGAAAATTAAGGAAATAACTCTGTGTGGGAAACTACATTAGTAAATTCCGGAAAAATAACGATACAACACTGTCTGATAATCTACACTTGTACCTTACTGAAAATAATGATACAACACTGTGTGAGAATCTACACATGCCACTTATTGAAAATTAACGATACAACACTGTCTAATAATCTACACGTGAAACGTATTGAAAATTAAAGATACAACACTGTGAGAAAAACTATATGGGTATTTTTTTAAAGTAACGATACAACCCTGTGTTTTAATCTATATGCATAACTTAACGATACAACACTAAGTGAGGATCTACATGTGTAACTCATTGAAAATTAACGATACAACACTGTCTGAGAATCTACACGTGTAACTTATTGAAAACTAACAATACAAATCTGTCTGAGATACTACATGAGGCACTACTTGAAAACTTATGATACAAAACTGTCTGAGAATATACACATGTATCTAATTGAAAAGTAACCATATTGCACTGTGTTTGAATCTACATGTGTAACTACATGAAAACTAATGATACAACACTGAGTGAGTAACTACATGTATAACTTCTTGAAAACTAACGATAGAAACCTGTGTTTGAAACTACATTCCTAAATTCTTAAATAAAGATGGTACAAAGCTGCCTGCACATCTATATGTGTAACTTATTGAAAACAAAGGAAACAACACTTTGTGGGAAACTACATGAGTAACATCTTGAAAACAAACGATTCAACATTGTGTGTGAATCTATATTTGTAATTATTGAAAACTAACGATACAGCACTGTGTGAGAATCTACATATGTAACTTCTTGAAATCTAAGGATACAACACTGAGATCTAAACTGAATGCATAATTTCTTGAAAACTAATGATACAAATCTGTGAGAGAATCTACACGTGTATCCAATTGAAAACTTAAGATACAACACTGTGTGAGAATCTACACATGTATCTTATTGAAAAATAAAGATACATCCCTGTTTTTGAATCTATATGCATAACTACTTGAAAATAAAGGACTCAACACTGTCTGTGAATCTACACGTGCAACTTCTTGAAAACTAACGGTACAAAACTGTGTGAGAAACTACATGTGTAACTTCTTGAAAACAAATGATACAACACAGTGTGAGAATCTACATGCATAACTTCTTGAAAACTAACGATACAAAGTTGCCTGCACATCTATACATGTAACTTATTGAAAACAAAGGAAACAACACTTTGTGGGAAACTGCATGAACAACATATTGAAAACAAACGATACAACCTTGTGTGAGAATCTATGTTAGTAACTTCTTGAAAGCTAATGATGCAGCAATTTGTGAGAATCTATATATGTAACTAGTTGAAATCGAACAATACAACACTGTGTGAGTATCCACAGGTGAAACTTATTGAAAGCTAATGATACAACAGTGAATTAGAATCTATATACGTAAGTTCTTGAAAACTAAGGATACAATAGAGTGTGTAACTTATAAAAAATAGCAACAAAACACTGTTTGAGAAACTACATGCGTAACATCTTGAAAACTAACAATTAAACACTGTGAGAGAATCTAGCTGTGTAACTACTTAAAAATAAATGATACAACACGGTGTGAGTGTGATTATATATGTGCCTAACTTCTTGAAAACTAATGATAAAGCACTGTGTGAATATCTATCTTCGTAACTTCTTGAAATCGAACGATAAAACTCTGAGTTCTTAGCTGAATGCATAACTTCTGGAAAACTAACTAAATAACTCTGTGTGAGAATCTATATTAGAAACTTCTGGAAAACTAACAATACAACCCTGTGTATCAATCTACACGTAAAACGTATTGAAAATTAATGATACAACACTTTCTGAGGTTCTACATGTGTAACTTATTGAAAAATAATGATGCAACACTGTGTGAGAAAATACATGTGTAACTACTTGAAAACTAAAGATACAACACTGTGTGAGAATCTACACGTGTGTCTTATTGAAAAGTGTAGATACAACCCTGTGTTTGAATCTATATGCCTAACTACTTGAAAATAAAGGACTAAACACTGTCTGAGAATCTACACGTGTAACTTCTTGAAAACTAACGATATAACACTTTGCGAGAATGTATAAGCGTAACTTCTTGAAAACTAATGATACAACACTGTTTGAAAATCTACACATGAAACTTATTGAAAATTCATGATACAACAGTGTGTGAAAGTCTACACGTGTAACTTATTGAAAATTAACAAAAAACACTGACTTGAGAGTCTATTCGTGGAACTTCTTGAAAACTAACAATACAATACTGTGTGAGAATCCACACGTGAAACTATTTGAAAAATAATGATACAACACATTTTTAGAATCTACACATGTAAATTATTGAAAATTAATGATACATCATTGTGAGAGAATCTACACATGTAACTAAATGAAAATTAATGAACCAACGCTGTCTGAGAATCAAAACGGGTAACTTATTGGAAATTGAAGATACAACACTGTGTGAGAATCTATATGTGCAACTTCTTAAAAACAACTGATACAACACTGTCTGCAAATCTACACGTGTATCTTATTGATAATGATACAACCCTGTGTTTGAAACTATATGCGTAACATCTTGAAAATAAAAGACACAACACTGTCTGAGAATCTACAAGTGAAACTTCTTGAAACCTAATAATACAACACTGTGTGAGAAACTGCAAGTTTAACTTATTGAAAACTAATGATACAACAGAGTGTGAGAAACTACATGTGTAAATTCTGGAAATCAAATGATACAAAGCTGCCTGTACATCTATACACACAAATTATTGAAAACAATGGAAACAACACTTTGTGGGAAACTACGTGAGTAAAGTCTTGAAACAAAAAATACAATATTGTGTGAGAATCTATATCCGTAACTCATTGAAAACTAACGATACAGCACTGTGTGAGAATCCACTCGTGTAACTACTTGAAAACTAATGATACAACACTGTGAGAGAATCTATATGTGCAACTTCTTAAAAACAAACGATGCAACACTGGCTGCGAATCTACACTTGTAACTTCTTGAAAACAAATTATACAACACAGTGTGAGAAACTGCATGTGTAACTTCTTGAAAACTAAGGATACAAAGCTGCCTGCACATCTATAAGCGTAACTTATTGAAAACAAAGGAAACAACACTTTGTGGGCAACGATGTGAGTAACATCTTGAAAACAAACGATACAACATTGTGTGAGAATCTATATTCGTAACTTAATGAAAAGTAATGATACAGCACTATGTATCTATATATGTAACTCTTTCAAATCTAACGGTACAACTTGTATGAGAACCTACACGTGTAAATTCTTGATAACTAAAGATACAACACTGAGTTAGGATCTATAAAACTAAGTTCGTGAAAACTAACCATACAACACAGTGTGAGAATCTCCAAGTGTAGCTTATAAAAATTAACGATACAACTCTGTTTGAGAAACTATATGGGTAGCATCTTGAAAAATAAAGATAAAACACGGTGAGAGAATCTACATATGCAACTCCTTAAAAAGAAACAATACAATGCTGTGTGAGTATCTATGTGCATAACTTCTTGAAAACTAACGATACAGCACTGTGTGAGAATCTATGTAGTTAACTTCTTGAAATATAATGACACAACTCTGAGTTCTAAACTGAATGTATAACATCTAGAAAACCAATGCAATAACTCTGTGTGAGAAACTGCATTAGTAACTTCTGGGAAAGTAATGATATAACACTGTCTGGGAATCTACATGTGTAACTTATTGAAAATTAATTATAGAACACTGTGTTTTAACCTATATGCCTTACTTTTTGAAAATGAAGGACACAACACTGTCTGAGAAACTACAGGTGTAACTTATTGAAAACTAAAGATACAACACTGAGAATCTACACGTGCATCTAATTGAAAAGTAATGAGAAAACACAGTGTTTGAATCTATATGCATAACTCCTTGAATACAAAGGACACAACACTGTCTGAGAATCTAAATGTGTAACTTACTGAAAATTAAAGATACAGCAATGTGTGAGTGTTTACACGTATAACATAATAAAAACAACAATTGATAACCCAGCACTTGGGAGGCAGAGGCAGGCGGATCTCTGTGAGTTCGAGGACAGCCTGGTCTACAAGAGCTAGTTCCAGGACAGCCTCCAAAGCCACAGAGAAACCCTGTCTCAAAAAAACAAAAAACAAAAAAAATTGATAAAATACTGTCTGATAATCTACAAACATATCTTCTTGAATAGTAAGGATAGATTACTGTTTTGAGAATGTATATGTATACATCCTTGAAAACTAACGATACAATACTGTCTACGACTCTACACGTGTATCTGATTGAAAATAAACGAAAAAATCTGTTTGAGAATGTACACATGTAACATATTGAAAAATAATGATACAATACTGTGAGAGAATCTATAAGCATAACTACTTGAATATTAATGATACAATACTGTCTTGAGAATCTACACGTGTAACTTACTGAAAATTAAGGAAACAACATTGCCTGAGATTCTACACGTGTAATGTATTGAAAACTTACGATGCAACGCTGTGAGAGAATCTACATGTGCAACTTCTTATAAGAAATGATACAACACTGTGTGACTATCTATGTATGTATCTTCTTGAAAACTAACGATACAGCACTGTGTGGGAATCTATGTAACTTCTTGAAATCTAACGATACACCTCTGAGTTATAAACTGAATGCATAATTTCTTGTAAACTAACTCTGTGTGAGAAACTATATTAGTAACTTCAGGAAAAATAACGATACAACACTCTCTGAGTATCTACACGTGCAACTTATTGAAAATTAAGGATACAACACTGTCTGAGAATCTACATGTGTAACTTCTTGAAAACTAATGATACAACACTGTGTGAGAAACTACATGTGTATCTACTTGAAAACTAACGAAACAACACTGTCTCAGAAGCTACACGTGTATCTTATTGAAAAGTAATGATACAACACTGTGAATCTATATGCGTAACTTCTTGAAAACTAATGATACAACACAGTGAGAATCTACACGTGTAACTACTTGAAAACTAAGGATACAACACTGTGTGAGAAACGACATGAGTTACTACTTGAAAACTAACGATACAAAACTATGTGAGAAACGACATGAGTAACTACTTGAAAATTAACGATACAACACTGTCTGTGTTTCTACATGTGCATCTTATTGAAAAGTAACCATACAACACTGTGTTTGAATATATATGCAGATCTTCTTGAAAATAAAGGAAACAACAATGTCTGAGAATCTACAAGTGTAACTTATTGAAAAATATAATAAAACACTTTGTAAAAATCTACACTTGTAATGTATTAAAAACTGATGACACAACACTGTGTGTGAGTCTATTAGGGTAACTTCTTGAATACTAAGGATACAACACTGTCTGGAGAATCTACACGTGTAACTTCTTGAAAACAAACGACACAACACTGTCTGAGAATCTACCCGTGTAACTTATTCAAAATTAACGAAACAACACTGTGTGAGATATTACAATTGTAATATTGAAAGTTGACGAAACAACGCTGTCTGAGAATCTACACGTGTAACTTCTTGAAAACTATTGTTACAACATTGTGTGAAAAACTTCATGTGTAACTAGTTGAAAAATAAGGATACAACACTGTGTGTGAAACTGCATATGTAACTACTTGAAAAAAATCAATACAACACTGTCTGAGTAACTACACGTGTATCTTATTGAAACGTAATGATAAAACACTGTGTTTGAATCTATATGCCTAACTTCTTGAAAATAAAGGACACAACACTGAGAATCTACACGTGTAACTTCTTGAAAACAAAGGACAAAACACTGTGTGAGAATATATAAGGGTAACTTCTTGAAAACTAACGATACAACACTGAGTGAGAATCTACATGTGTAACTTATTGAAAATTAAAGATATAATACTATGTGAGAATCTATACATGTATTATATTGAAAACTAAAGATACAACACATTGTGAGAAACTGCATGTGTAACTTCTGGAAAACTAACAACACAAACCTGCCTGCACATCTATATGAATAACTTATTGAAAACAAAGGAAACAACACTTTGGGGGAAACTGTATGTAACATCTTAAAAACGAACGATACAACATTGTGTGAGAATCTATATTTGATTCTTATTGAAAACTAACGATACAGCAGTGTGTTTGAACCAATATTCATAACTTCTTGAAAATAAAGGACACAACACTGTCTGAATATCTATACATGTAACTTTTTTTTGGTTTTTATGAGACAGAGTTTCTTTGTATTGTTCTAGAGACTGTCGGTCCAGCCTGGCCTCAAACTCACAGAGATCTGCCTGCCTCTGCCTCCCGAGTGCTGGGAATAAAGGCGTGCGCCACTACCGCCCAGCTTCATGTAACTTATTGAAAATTAATGAAACAACACTGTGTGAGGTATTAAAATTGTAATGTTGAAAGTTAATGAAACAATTATGTCTGAGAATCTACAAGTGTAACTTCTTGAAAACTAATGATACAACACTCGGTGAGAAACTACATGTGTACATACTTGAAATCTAACGATACAACACTGTGTGAGAATTTATATTTGTAACATCTTGGAAACTAATGATACAACATTGAGTGAGAATCTGTACACGTAAATTCTTGTAAAATAACGATACAACACAGTGTGAGATTTTCCACATGTAAATAATAAAAATTAAAGACACAACAATATTGGAGACACTACATGCGAAATATCTTGAAAACTAACAATACAAAACTGTAAGAGTATTTACAATTGCAACTTCTTAAAAACAATCGATACAATACTGTGTGGGTATCAATGTGTGTTACTTCTTGAAAATTAACAATACAGTACTATATGAGAATCTATCTACGGAACGTCTTGAAATATAACGATACAAATCTGAGTTCTAAACCGAATGTCGAACTTCTTGAAAAATAACGAAATAACTCTGTGTGAGAAACTACATTAGTTACGTATGGAAAACTAACGATACAATACTGTGTGAGAATCTACACGTGTAACGTAAGAAAACTAATGATACAATACTGTGTTAGAATTTATAAATGTAACTTCTTGAAAACTAAGGATACAACACTGTCTTGAGAATCTACACATGTAATGTCTTGAAAACTAACGATATGACACTGTCTGAGAATCTACACAAGGAACTTATTGACAATTAACGATATAACACTGAGAATCTACACGTTTAACTTACTGAAGAGTAACAATACAACACTGTGTGAGAAACTACATGTATAACTACTTAAAAACTAAAGACACATCACAGTGTGAGAATCAACACGTGTAACATATTAAAAACTAACGATACAATACAACACTGAGTGAGAATTTATATATGTAAGTTCTTGAAAACTAACAATACAACACTGTGTGAGTATCTATGTGTGTAACTTCTTGAAAACTAACAATACAGCACTGTGTGAGAATCTATCTACATAACTTCTTGAAATTTACGTTACAACTCTGAGTTCTAAACTGAATGCATAACATCTAAAAAACTAACGAAATAACTCTGTGTGAGAAACTATATCAGTAAGTTCTGGAAAACTAACGATACAACAGTGTCTGAGAATCTACACGTGGAAGTTATTGAAAATTAACAATACAACACTGTGAGAAATCTACACATGTAACTTATTGAATATTAACGATACAACATTGTGTGAATATCTACACGTGTAAATTATTGAAAACTAACGACACAGAACTGTGTGAGAAACTACGTGTGTATCTTATTGAAAAGTAAGGATATAACCCTGCGTATGAATCTATATGCTTAACTTCTTGAAAATAAATGACACAACACTGTCTGAGTATCTACACGTGTAACTTCTTGAAAACAAAGCATAAAACACAGTATGAGAAACTACATGGGTAACTTCTGGACAACTAACGATACAATACTGTGAGAAAATCTACTTGTGCACCTTCTTAAACAGAAAGGATACAACACTTTGTTAGTATCTGTGTGGGTAACTTATTGAAAACTAATGATGCGGCACTGTGTGAGTAGCTACGTAATTTTTTGAAATCTAGCGATACAACTCTGAGTTCTAAACTGAAAGCATAAGTTCTTGAAAACTAACAAAATAGCTCCGTGTGAGAAACTACATTAGTAACTTCTGGAAAACTAACTATACAACACTGTGTGAGAATCTACAAGTTTTAACTTATTGAAAATTCACGATACAACACTGTGTTAGAATATACACGTGTAACTTATTGAAAAATAACGATTCAACACTGTGTGAGAAACAACATGTGTAATTACTTGAAAACTAACGAAACAACACAGTGTGAGAAACTACATGTGTAACTAATTTAATAGTAAATATACAATACTATCTGAGACTCTACACGTGTATCTTATTGAAAAGTAACGATACAACACTGAGTGAGAATCTACATGTGGAATTTATTGAAAATGAAAGGAACAACACTGTCTGAGAATCTACATGTGTAACTTATTCAAAACCAACTATACAACACTGTGTGAGAAACTACACGAGTATCTTATTGAAAAATAATGATACAACCCTGTGTTTGAATCTATATGTGTAACTTCTTGAAAATAAAGACACAACACTCTCTGAGAATCTACACGTGTAACTTATTGAAAATTAAAGAAACAACATTGTCTGCAAATCTCCACGTCAAACTTCTTTTTTATTATTTTTTTATTTTTAAGTTTAAAGTTAGATTAGGAACATGGTTGGTTCACAAGTCAGTTCTCGGTCCCTCTCCTTTACCCTCCCCACCTCCTATACACTCCCCCAAAGCCCCCATTATCCCCTCATTACCCCAGGGAGGGTGAGGCCCTCCATGGGGTTGTCCATAGACTGTCATTTTATCAAGGGCAGGGCCTAGACCCTCCCTCGATGATTTTCAGGGTGAGAGTTCATCTCACATTGTTGGATGGGAGTCCAAAGTCCATGTGCATACTCGGGATGAATACTGATATACTGCCCAAGGCAAAATAAATTACCTAGGCCTCCTCACTGACACTCACATTCAGGGGTTCTTGATCAGTCCCCTGTTGGATTCAAGGGTTAATCCTTCTCAGATTAACTGTTTCTGGGGTTAAACAATTCCAGTCTTAACTACTTTGATCATCTGTCCTCCCCCTGTGTTACTGGCTTTCTTGAGTTCAGCTCAGAACTTAGACGTGTGAGACTGCAACTTCTTCCCTCTGCCACTGAATGAAGTTTCTGTTTCACAGACTCTCTGGCCATGAACTTTTATGCTGGAACTCCCCAGATATATATCTATATATGAGACAGTACATGCCATGTATCTCTTTTTGTGACTGGGTTACCTCACTCAGGATGGTTTCTTCTAGTGTCATCCATTTGCCTGCAAATCTCAGGATTAAATTGTTTTTTCTGCTGAATAGTACTCCATTGTGTAAATGTACCACATTTCCTCTATCCACTCTTCGGTTGAGGGACATCTAGGTTGCTTCCAAGTTCTGGCTATTATAAATAATGGTGCTATGAACATAGTGGAACAGACATCCTTGTTGTATGAATGGGCATCTTTTGGATATATGCCTAAGAATGGAGTTTATGGGTCTTGTGGTAGGTTTATTCCCATTTTTCTGAGGAAACTCCATACTGATTTCCAAAGTGGCTGAACCAGTTGGCACTCCCACCAGCAATGGAGGAGTGTTCCCCTTTCACCACATCGTCTCCAGCATAAATTTTCATTGATGTTTTTGATTCTAGCCATTCTGACAGGAGTGAGATCTTAGCTCAGAGTTGTTTTGATTTGCATTTCATGGATGGCTAAGGATGTTGAGCCCTTGCTCAAGTGCCTCTCAGCCATTATAGACTCCTCTATTGAAAACTCTCTATTTCTGTAGCCCACTTTTTAATTGGATTCTTTGGTGTTTCAGAGACTTACTTCTTGAGTTATTTGTAAATTTTGGAGATAAACCTTCTGTCAGATGTGGGGTTAGTGAATATTTTTTCCCATTCTGTGGGCTGTCTTTTTGTCTTGCTGACTGTGTGCTTATCCTTATAGAAGCTTCTCAGTTTCAGGAGGTCCCATTTATTAATTGATGATATCACTGCTGTGCTACTGGTCTTATGTTCAGGAAGCTGCCTCCTGTACCAATTCGATCAAGGGTAACACCCACTTTCTCTTCTAAGAGGTTCAGTGTAGCTGGATTTATGTTGAGGTCTTTAATCCATTTGGATATAAGTTTTGTGAATGGCAATTAACATGGATTGATCTACGTGTCATCCTCCAGTTATACCAGCACCATTTGTTGAAGATGCTTTCTTTATTCCATTGCATATTTTTAGTTCTTTGTCAAAGATCAGATGTTCATAAGTGTGTGGGTTAATATCAGAGTTTTCAATTCTATTCCGTTGGTCTACCTCTCGGTTTTTGTGCCAATACCAAGCTGTTTTCAGGAATATCGCTCTATAATGGAGATTGAAGTATGGGATGTTGATGCTTCCAGATATTGCCTTGTTGAACAGGGTTGTTTTGGCTATCCTGGGTCTTTTGATTTTCCATACAAAATTCATTATTGTTCTTTCAAGGTCTGTGAAGTATTGTGCTGGCATTTTAATTGGGATTGAATTAAATCTGTACATTTCTTTTGGTAGGATTGCCATTTTTACTACATTGATCCTACCTATCCAAGAGCATAGGAGATCTTTCCATTTTCTGAGGGCTTCTATAATTTCTTTCTTTAAAGATTCAAAGTTCTTGCCATACAGGTCTTTTACTTCTTTGGTTACCCCAAGGTATTTCATGTTGTTTGTGGCAATTGTAAAGGATGATGTTTCTCTGATTTCTTTCTCAGCCCTTTTAACATCTGTTTATACTAGGGCTACTTATTTTCTTGAGTTGACCTTGTAGCCTGCCACTTAGGTGAAGGTGTTATTCAGCTGTATGAGTTCCCTCATAGAGTTCTTTGTGTCTTTTATGTAAACTATCATATCATCTGCAAACATTGAAAGTTTGACCTCTTCCTTCCCAGTTGTATCCACTTGATACCCTTTGTTGTCATATGGCAATGGCTACAACTTGTTTGTTCCTAATTTTTGAGGAATTGCGTTGAGTTTCTGTGCATTTAGTTTGATGATACCTGTTGGTTTGCTGTATATAACTTTTATTATGTTTAAATATGTTCCTGTTATCCCACATCTCTCCAAGACCTTCATCATGAAGGGGTGTTGGATTTTGTCAAAGGCTTTTTCAGCATCTAGTGAGATGTGATTTTTGTTTTTCAACTTGTTTATATGGTGGATTACATTGATGGATTTTCATATGTTGAACCATCCCTGCATCCTTGGGATGAAACCTACTTGATTGTGGTAAATGATTGTTTTTATATGTTCTTGGATCTGATTTGCCAGTATTTTATTGAGTATATTTGCATCAATGTTCATGATGGATATTGGTCTGAAGTTCTCTTTCTTAGTTGTGTCTTTGTGTGGATTGGGGATCACGGTTATTGAAGCCTCATAGAAAGAGTTTGGCAAAGAGCCTTCTGCTTCTATTGTGTGGAATAATTTTAGAAGAATTGGTGTAAGCTGATCTTTGAATTTCTGGTAGAATTCTGCACTGAGGCCACCAGGACCTGGGCTTTTTTTGGTTGGGAAAATTTTGATGCCTGCTTCTATTTCCATAGGGGTTAGAGGTCTATTTAAATTTGTTATCTGTTCCTGATTTAATTTTGGCAAGTGAAAGAAGTCATCCATTTCCTGTAATTTTTCGAATTTTGTGAAGGACAAGTTTTCAAAGTATGACCTGATGATTCTCTGAATTTCCTCAGAGTCCGTCGTTATGTCCCCTTTTCATTTCTGATTTTGTTAATTTGCATGTTAACCCTCTGCTGTTTGGTAAGTTTGGACAAAAGTTTGTCTATCTTGTTGATTTTCTCAAAGAACCAACTCTTCGTTGCATTGATTATTTGTATTGTTTTCCCAGTTTCCATTTCCTTGTTTTCAGACCTCAATTTCATTATTTGTTGGCGTCTACTCCCCCTGGGGGAGTTTGCTTCTTTGTGTTCTAGAGCTTTCAGCTGTGCTGTTAATTCTCTAGTATAACTATTCTCCAGTTTCTTCATGTGGGTACTTAGTGCTATGAACTTCCCCCGTAGCGCTTGATTCTCATTGAATTCGGGGAAGTCTTTAATTTCATTTTTTATTTCTTCTTTGACCCAGGATTGGTGCAGTTGTGCATTATTCAATTTCCATGAGTTTGTAGGTTTTCTGCAATTTGTGTTGTTGTTGAATTCTAATTTTAAAGCATGGTGGTCTGATAAGATGCATGGAGTTATTCCAATATTTTGATGCTGCTGAGGATGGATATGTTGCCAAGTATGTGGTCGATTTTTGAGAAGGTTCCATGTGGTGGTGAGAAGAAGGTAAATTCTTTTTTATGTGGATGAAATATTCTATAGCTGTCTGTTACTCCCAGTTGTCTCATTACTTCTATTAGATCCTTTGCTTCTTTTTTGAGTTTCTGCCTGGTATATCTGTCTAGTGGTGAGAGTGGTGTGTTGAAACCTCTCACTTTAATGTGTGGGGCTTTGTATGTGATTAAAGTTTTGGTAATGTTTCATTTAGGAATTTGCATGCCTTTGTATTTGGGGCATAGATGTTCAGAATAGACACTTCATCTTGGTTGATACTGCCTGTGATGAATATGTAATGACCTGCTTCATCTCCTTTGATTGATTTTATTTTAAAATCTAATTTGTTAGATATTACGATTTCTACCCCTGCTTTTTTCTTGGGTCCATTTGATTGGAAATTTTTTTCACAACCTTTCACTCTCAGGTAATGTCTGTCTTTGAGGGTGGGGTGTGTTTTTTGTATGCAGCAGAAGGATTGGTTCTGTCTTCTAATCCATTCTGATAGCCTGTGTCTTTTCGTGGGTGAGTTAAAGTCATTAATGTTGAGGGATATAAATGACCATTTATTGCTCATTCTTCTTTGATTTGCAATGGTTGGTGGTGGTGGAATTATGTGTGGAATTTCACCCCTTTGTTCTTTTGGATGTTGGTACAGAGGGATTCTCTAATGCTTATGTTTTTCTGGTTGTAATTAACTGGCTTGGGTTTGAGTTTTCTTTTCAAAACTTTCTGTGGGTCTGGGTTTGTAGATACGTATTGTTTGAATCTAGTTTTTTCATGGATTGTCTTGTGTTCTCCATCTATAGTGATTGAGAGCTTCGCCGGGTATAGTAGTCTGGGCTGGCATCCATGGTCTCTTTGCATTGGTAGAATATCTATCCAGGACCTTATGGCTTTCAGAGTTTCCATGGAGAAGTTAGGTGTAATTCTGATAGGTCTGCCTTTATATGTTACTTGGCTTTTTTCCTTAGCTGCTCTTAATATTCTTTCTTTATACTGTATATTTGGGGTCTTGATTGTTATGTGGTGAGGGGACTTTTTTGTGTTCCACTCTATATGGTGTTCTGTAAGCTTCTTGTACCTTCATTGGCATGTCTTTCTTAAGGTTGGGAAAGTTTTCTTCCATTATTTTTTTGACTATGTTTTCTGCCCCTATCAGGTGGTTTTCTTCTCCTTCTTCTATACCTATTATTCTTAGGTTTGGTCTTTTAATGCTGCCACATATTTCCTTGATTCTTTGTGTTATGGATTTGTTTGACTTAAGATTTTCTTTGGTTGATGAATCCATTTATCCTAGTGTATTTCAACGCCTGAGAGTCTCTCTTCCATCTCTTGTATTTTGTTGTTAATGCTTGTATTGGTAGTACCTGACCATTTGCCCAGCTTTTCTATTTCTAGCCTTTACCCAGATTGTGTTTTTTATTGTCTGTATTTCAGTTTTCAATTCTTGAATTGCTTGCATTGTTTCTTGCAATTTTCGGTTTATCTTTTCGTCCATTTGTTGCATTTTATGAATTTTTTGGTTTGTTCTTTCTTCCATTTCTTCAATTTCTTCCATTTTTGCTTTGCATTTTCTTCAAGTTCTTGTATTTTTTGTTTTGTTTTTTATCCCACTTCCTCCCTTTTTTAATTTGTTTCTTCTTGCATTTCTTGCATTTTTTGGTTTGTTTTTTCTTCCATTTCTTGCATTTTTTGGTTTGTTTTATCTTCCAGTTCTTTCATTTTTTTGGTTTCTTTTTTGATGGATTTTCCTATATTCTCTTTTATGGCCTCTATCATTTTCATGAATGTGGTTTTAAGGTCATTCTCTTCTGCTTCATTTGCATTGGAATATTCGTGTCTTCCTGGTGTGGAGTCTCCAGAATCTGGTGGTGTCATATTTGTTTTTCTGTTGCTGAGTTTGTTTTTGTATTGTCTCTTTCCCATCTCTTCTTCTAGTTGGTGCAGAAAGAGCCCCCTACTGTTCTGGTAGTTACAGGACCAGAGTTTCTTTCGGTGGGTGCTAGCAAGCCCAATAATCTGGTATTTCTTTTATTCCTGGTCCTCATTCTGTTCCCTGGACTCGCTGGAACAGCTGGTCCCCTGGTCTCCATGGCTCCTCTGGTTTCCTCGACCATCCAGAACATGTAGTCCCCTGGTCTCCCTGCATCAGCTAGTTTCCTGGATTTGTTGGTAGGAGAGAAGTCCTGGAGTCTGGCGTCTTTGGCTCCTGCTGGGATTGGAAGCTCTTTGCAGTTCCCAGGCGATCCCCATGCACTGGACCCGATGGAACAGCTGGTCCCCTGGTCTCCCTGGTTCCTCTGGTTTCTTGGTCATGTTGGTGGGAGAAGAAACCTGGAATCTGGAGGGCTTGCCTGCTGCCGGGATTGGAAGCTCTGTGCAGTTCACAGGCGATCCCAGGCACTGGAACACAGGCCCAGATGCAGGGTCTGTTTTACCTGGACCCGCCAGAACAGCTGGTCCCCTTGTCTCAATGGATTCTCTGGTTTCCTGGACTGGCCAGAACAGCCAGTTCCTTGGTCTCCCTGGATCACCTAGTTTCCTTGTCCTGCCGGAACAGCAGGTTCCCTGGTCTCCCTGGCTCCTCTGGTT
>NW_024432757.1:0-561 GCF_017639785.1 Mesocricetus auratus
GTGGTGGATCCTGCTGTTATCTGGGAGGGGGGACTGAGGCCAGATTCCCTGTCTTGTCAAGTCCCATGTGGTCCTTGTAAATTCTTTGACCTAGGGGGAGCTCTCTCAATAACTTTGCTCTGTGGGCTTAATCTGATCAATACATTGTGCATCAGCAGTTGTGTGCAGAAACAACTTTCTAGTCAACTTCAACATTCATTTTTTTCCCCTTTTAAAAAATTTAGGTTAGAAAGAATATTGTGTCACATGTTAATCCCAGTTCCCTCTCTCTCCCCTGCTCCCCATTCCTCCCCATAAGTTCCCCCAGTCCCCTACCCAGTCTCCACTCTGATTCACCAGTTACAGTGAGGCCCTCCATGGAGGATCTCCAGAGTCTGTCATGTCATCCAGAGCAGAGCCTAGGACCTCTTTCAAAAATCCAGGCTGAGAGATCATCCCTAATTCTGGGATGGGCACTCAAAGTCTATTTGTACACTAGGGATAAATACTACCCAAGACCCCATAGATTACCTAAGCCTCTTCACTGACACCCACATTCAGGGGCTTCAATATTTTTGATGT
>NW_024432758.1:0-4494 GCF_017639785.1 Mesocricetus auratus
GGACCTCCAGACAGAAACTTAACAAAGAAACAAAAGAACTAATAGAAGTTATGACCCAACTGGGTTTAACAGACATCTATAGAACATTCCACCCAAATACAAAGGGATATACCTTCTTCTCGGCACCACATGGAACCTTCTCTAAAATTGACCACATAATAGGAAACATAGCAAATCTCCACAGATACAAAAAAATTGGAATAACCCCCTGCATCTTATCAGACCACCATGCATTAACATTAGAATTCAACAATAACACAAATCGCAGAAATACTACAAACTCATGGAGATTGAACAATGCACAATTGCACCATCCCTGGGTAAAGGAACAAATAAAAAAAAATTAAAGACTTCCTCGATTTCAATGAGAATGAAGACACAACATACACAAACTTATGGGACACATTGAAAGCAGTGCTGAGAGGAAAGTTTATAGCACTAAGTGCCCACATGAAAAAACTGGAGAACAGTCATACTAGAGAATTAATAGCACAGCTGAATGCTCTAGAACAAAAAGAAGCAAACTCCCCCAGGAGGAGCAGAAGCAACGAAATAATCAAACTGAGGGCTGAAATCAATCAAGTAAAAACCAGAAAAACACTGAGAAGAATAAATGAAACAAAGAGTTGGTTCTTTGAGAAAATCAACAAAATAGATAAACCTCTGTCCAAACTAACCAAAAGACAGAGGGAGAGCATGCTAATTAACAAAATCAGGGATGAAAAAGGGGACATAACAACAGACTCTGAGGAAATCCAGAGAATCATCAGGGCATACTTTGAAAATCTGTACTCCACAAAATTTGAAAATTTAAAGGAAATGGACAATTTCCTGGATAGATATCACTTGCCAAAACTAAATCAACAACAGATAAACAATCTAAACAGACCTATAACCCCTAATGAAATAGAAGCAGTCATCAAAAGTCTCCCAAATAAAAAAAGCCCAGGCCCAGATGGCTTCAGTGCAGAATTCTACCAGAAATTCAAAGAAGAGCTAATTCCAATACTCCTCAAAGTGTTCCACACAATAGAAGCAGGAGGCTTACTGCCAAACTCTTTCTATGAGGCTACAATTACCTTGATACCCAAGCCACACAAAGACACAACTACGAAAGAGAACTATAGACCAATTTCCCTCATGAACATTGAGGCAAAAATACTCAATAAAATACTCGCAAACCGGATTCAAGAACACATTAGAAAAATCATCCACCATGATCAAGTAGGCTTCATCCCAGGAATGCAAGGATGGTTCAACATTAGAATATCTATCAATGTAATCCACCATATTAACAATCTGCGAAAGAAAAACCACATGATCATCTCACTAGATGCTGAAAAAGCCTTTGACAAAATCCAGCACCCCTTCATGATAAAGGTTCTAGAGAGATCAGGGATAACAGGAATGTACCTGAATATAATAATAGCAATATACAGTAAACCAACAGCTAACATCAAACTAAATGGAGAAAAACTCAAAGCAATTCCTCTAAGATCAGGAACAAGACAAGGCTGTCCACTCTCTCCATATCTCTTCAATATTGTACTTGAAGTTCTAGCTACAGCATTAAGACAACAAAAGGAGATAAAGGGGATACAAATATGAAAAGAAGAAGTCAAACTTTCACTATTTGCAGATGATATGATAGTTTACATAAGTGACCCAAAAAACTCTGCAAGGTTACTCCTAGAGCTGATAAACACCTTCAGCAATGTGGCAGGATACAAGGTAAACTCAAAAAAATCAGTGGCCCTATTATATACAGATGATGAAGTGACTGAGAAAGAAATCAGAGAAACATCACCCTTTACAATAGCCAAAAACAGCATCAAGTATCTGGGGATAATGTTAACCAAGGAAATTAAAGACCTGTACATCAAGAACTTTGTGTCTTTAAAGAAAGAAATCAAAGAAGATACCAGAAAATGGAAAGATCTCCCATGCTCTTGGATTCGTAGGATCAACATAATAAAAATGGCAATCTTGCCAAAAGCAGTCTACAGATTCAATGCAATCCCTATCAAAATTCCATCACAATTCTTCAAGGACCTGGAAAGAACATTAATCAACTTTATATGGAAAAACAAAAGGCCCAGGATAGCTAAAACATCCGTATACAATAAAGGAACTTCAGGAGGCATCACCATACCTGATTTCAAGCTCTATTATAGAGCTATAGTCCTGAAAACAGCTTGGTATTGGCACAAAAATAGGCAGGTAGACCAATGGAACCGAATCAAAAGCTCTAATTTTAACTCACACACCTATGAACACTTGATTTTTGACAAAGAAGCTAAAACTGTACAATGGAAAAAAGAAAGCATCTTCAACAAATGGTGCTGGCATAACTGGATACTGGTATGCAGAAGACTGCAGATAGATCCATGTTTATCACCTTGTACAAAACTTAAGTCCAAATGGATCAAAGATCTCAACATAAATCCAGCCACACTGAAACTTTTAGAAGAGAAAGTGGGAGATACTCTTCAACGAGTTGGAACAGGAGACCACTTCTTAAACATAACACCAGTGGCACAGGCACTGAGATCGACAATTAACAAATGGGACCTTCTGAAACTAAAAAGCTTCTGTAAGGCAAAGGACACAGTCAAAAAGACAAAAAGGCAGGCCACAGAATGGGAAAAGATATTCACTAACCCTACATCTGACAGAGGGCTAATCTCCAAAATTTACAAAGAACTCAAGAAACAAGTCTCCAAAACACCAAAGGATCCAATTAAAAGGTGGGGTACAGAGCTAAATAGAGAATTCTCAGTAGAGGAGGCTAAAATGGCCAAGAGACACTTAAGAAAGTGCTCAACATCCTTAGCCATCAGGGAAATGCAAATCAAAACAACTCTGAGATACCATCTTACTCCTGTCAGAATGGCTAAAATCAAAAACACCAAAGACAATTTATGCTGGAGAGGATGTGGAGAGAGAGGAACACTCTTCCACTGCTGGTGGGAGTGTTGACTCATACAGCCTCTTTGGAAATCAGTATGGAGATTCCTCAGGAAAATGGGAATTAATATACCACTAGACCCAGCAATTCCACTCTTATTCATATATACAAATGAGGCAAGTTCATACAACAAGGGCATCTGCTCCACTATGTTCATAGCAGCATTATTTGTAATAGCCAGAACCTGGAAGCAACCTAGATGCCCCTCTACTGAAGAGTAGATAGAGAAAATGTGGTACATTTACACAATGGAGTATTACTCAGCAGAAAAAACAAGGGAATCTTGAAATTCGCAGGGAAATGGATAGCACTGGAAGAAACCATCCTGAGTGAGGTAACCCAGTCGCAAAAAGACAAACATGGTATGTACTCACTCATATATGGATTTTAGACATGGATCAGGATAGTGCCAGTCTGCACTTCCACTGATAGAGAGTCTGGGAAACAGGAAAAAACCTAAAAGATAGGCATATATGCATAGTACCCAAGAGAAGAGGATGGAGACAAGATCCCCTGAATGGATGGGGAACACGGCGAGGGGTGGGGGGGAGTAGGACCTGGGAAGAAGAGAGGGGGTGAAGAGGAAGAGAGTAGGTCATGGGGGAACAGGAAGTTGAGGGGGTGGGGGTAGAATAGGGGGAAGAGGGAATCATAGGATCAAATACAGATCAGGCACCAGAGTGACCTCGAGGGATCTAAAGGGATAACACCAACTGGCAAGCTAAGCAATAGTGGAGAGACCACCTCGAATGCCCATTCCTGATAATGAACTTGATGTCTATAACCATCCAGGAACCTTCATCCTGTGACTGATGGAAGCAGAGGCAAACACACAATTAATCACTGAACTGAAACCAAGGAACCCAGTGACAGAGAGAGAGGAGTGATGAGCAAATTGGCAAAGAATGGGCTGGCAAAACCAGCAGAGACAGCTGATCTGAACAGGGGAGAGCTCTTGGACCCCAGACTGACAGTGGGGAGGCCAGCATGGGACTGATCTGGACCCCCCAACTGTGAGTGTCAGCGAGAAGTCCTGGGCAACCTATGGGGCCCTGAGCTGTGGATCAGTGTCTATCCCTGGTATACAAACAGTCTTCGTGTCCCTATAGCACAAAGAGGGATGCTCTCTCAGCCTGGACTCTTAGGGGAGTGCCTGGACCCTACCCAGAGTAAAATGACAGACTCTAGATATCCCCTATGTGGAAGGATTTGGCAATAGGGTGGGAGGGTGGGGGAGAAGGGGAGTGCGGGGGAGGGAAGGGAGAGGGAACTGGGATTGACATGGAAAACAAGCTATTTAAAAATTAAAATAAAAAATGATAAAAAAAGGGGGCTGGAGAGATGGCTCAGAGGTTAAGAGCACTGACTGCTCTTCCAGAGGTCTTGAGTTCAATTCCCAGCAACCACATGGTGGCTGACAACCATCTACAATTCAATCTGGTGTATATGTAACAAATAAATAAATCTTTAAAAAGAAAAAGACTTGGGAGAGGAACCCCTAAAAAATTTTTTTAAAAAATGATTAA
>NW_024432759.1:0-946 GCF_017639785.1 Mesocricetus auratus
TCAAATTAAGTTTTTTATTTATATTAGAAGCATACATGCGTCAAATGTCAATCCCAGCTCCCCCCTTCTCCTTCCATCAGCCCCACGCCTACCTCCAGTTCAATCCCCACATCATTCCCCAGGGAGGGTGAGGCCCTCCTTGGGGAGGATATCCAGAGTCTGTCATTTCATCCAGGGTAGGACCTAGGCCCTCCCCCATGTGCCCAGGCTGAGAACGCATCGCTCCATGTGGAATGGGCTCCCAATACAATTTTACCTGAGACTTACAAGCTGGCCACATGGACAGCCGCTCACAGAGTCCTCCACAGTTGTTGAGAGCAGAGGCTTCAGGGCTCTCTGCTGCAAATGCAGGGCCTACAATACCTCAGAAGGTCCTGTGGATAGGGAGCTTTTTGGAAGACCTGCCTACTGGTTGTCTAGGCAATATGGAGGCTGTTGATTCCAGTGTCCTGTTGTCTAGGAAGTGTCCTTTGCAGCAGTTGAGGTGAAATTCAGGTTTTCTCAGTGGCTAGCACTGCCAGTTTTGTGGGTGGAGCTTCTTCAGTGTCCACCAGTCTTTTGGAAGAAATGGGGTGGTGCCAGCAACAGGCCTGTGTCTCTGTTGCAAAAAGCTTTTAAATCAAACATTTTAAATGCCATGTTCTCTAGATCTCTCAGTATTTGAGGGCTGTCTGTTTAGTGTACCTCAGCAGACAAAATTAGTCTTTAGTTGCTTGCTTTAAGCACAAAGGTGGCTAGGTAAGGCTTTATCCCTGGTATTGATTGCATCAATACTTAGCATGACCATAATTAAAGAGCTTGATCATATATAAGATGAATCCATAATAGGTAGGCAGCTTTCATATGATTAAGACTCTGAATTACATTTCTGTATGGTTTGTCCTTCAAAATAATGATTTTTGAATTGACACTCCCTTTGGTTTCAAATCCTTTTAATGAACTTAGG
>NW_024432760.1:0-9896 GCF_017639785.1 Mesocricetus auratus
TTAAGTGCAACCCCCGGTGGGGGACCCCCGACCCGCGGGGGTGAGGTGATGAGGGTCGCTACTAATTTGGTGGGCCTTCACGAGCAGATCCGATCTGGAAAGTGAACTTCAAGAGGTTAAGGGAAGCAGGCTCAAGACAACTTTTGCTGATCAAGAGCCTTTATTTTTTGGGGCACGCTGGAACTTATAGAGGAAGGACCTCAGGGGGTGGTACAAGCATGTCAATCAAGTCTCAACTCAAATATACACCAAATAAGGTAAAGACGAAGCTGTAATTTTCCATCAGTCTTCAGTCGCATTCCACAAATGCTTGTCAGCATAAGTCAGGTGTAGGAATTAGGGAGGGGTAGGAAGTATTCAACAGAACACTTTAATCTTTTGTTAACAAAGACAATTACTCGGTAAGGGTTACTTCCCCCTGACTAGGCGGGTGGGCTGCCCTGTGTAAATTTAACTTTTATCATTAGCCTTTTCCTTTGTCTCAAGGGCATGTGTGCTCGTAGTCACGTAGTCAGAAGGCCAAGGAATGGTTGACAGACTCCATTTTGTTCAAGGTTCTAGCAGTCCCCAACATCTAAGATGCCTCATATAAGTTTCAGCCATTTTAATATTAGTTTTCTGGGGGCTTGCTGCTTAGAAAGGGCTAAAGGTGAGGGAAGTCCTTTTGTATATATGTTTCTTATTGGTTGTTGAATAAAGCAGTGTTGACCAATAGGGAATCAAGATAGGTGGGACTATGAGTCGAAGAGAATTCTGGGAAACAGAGGCACAGGTCAGTCAAGATGTAGGACACCAGAGGAGTAAGAGGTCCAGACCCTTTCTCCAGTAAAAGGAGATCACATGAAAATACTCAAATTAGCAGTTATTGGTGAAAAATTAAGTCAGAGATAGTGGATAATAAACTATAGCAAATGACCAACAGCTTCATAATAAATATAGGATTCTGCATGTTCACTGACACAGCTCAGGGACCAGAGTGGTGGAAAGAATCCCATAGATTGTTCTGATCTCCAAAGTATGGTATCTCTTTTCTCACTCTCTTTTATTCTTCCCATGACTCAATCTTCCTGCTCCTTCATGTGCTCCTCTCCCTTTCTCTTCCCCCCTTTCTCTTTCTGCCAATTCCCTCTCCCCTCCCCCCATGTTCCCAATTAGCTCCAGGGGACCATGCATATCTCTCTTAGGGTCATCATTGTTTCCTAGCTTCTCTGGATGTATGTATTGTAGGGTGGTAATCCTTTGCTCTATGTCTAAAATCCATATGTGAGTAAGTACATACCATGTTTCTATTTTGTGAATGGGTTACCAAACTCAGGATGTTTTCATCTATTGCCATCCATATGCCTGCTAATTTCAAGATTGTCTTTTTTTCCACTGAGTAGTATTTTATTGTGTAAATGTACCACATTTTCTTTATCTTCTTCAGTTGAGGGGCATCTAGGTTGCTTCCAGATTCAGGCTTTTACAAATAATGCAAATATGAACATAGTTGAACTGATGAGTAAATGCCCTAAAAATGGAATTACTGGATCTTGAGGTAGACTGATTCCCATTTTCCTGAGGAATCACCATAGTGATTTCCAAGATGACTGCATGAGCATTCACTCCCACTAAGAGTGGAAGAGTATTCGCCCTTCTACACATCCTCTTCCAGCATAAACTGTCATTGTGCTTTTGATTTTAGTCATTCAGATACGAGCAAGATTTTATCTCAGAGTTCTCTTGATGTGCATTTCCCTGGTGGCTAAGGATGTTGAGCACTTTCTTATGTGGCTTCCAGATATTTTATATTCATCTATTGAGAATGCTCTATTTAGTTCTGTACCCACTTTTTAATTGGATTCTTTGGTATTTTGGTGATTAGATTCTTGAATTTGTTTTATATTTTTGAGATCAGCCCCAGAGGGAATCTTTACTTAGCCATAGGTTTATGTGTTGAGTTAGAATTATCAGAACTTCTAATTCATTAATTGGATGATTAAGGCACAGCGGTTTCATTTGTTTTATATTAACACGCATCAGAGCACAGTTATATACAATACAAAGGAGGGTCATTGATAACTCAGCTACTGAGTCAATCAGATCCTGACCAGAAATCTTTTTTCATCAACAAAATGATTACAACCTTACATTTTTTTTAAAAAAATAAGAAAAGTGAGCACCATGCAGGGCTCATATAAAAAGTTGTTCAACTCATATATGTGGGATAGAGTATTTAATGCATTAGTAAAAATGTTTTCTGTTTTTTTAAATTTAATTTTTTCTTTATGTATTTCACATTATGCATCTCAATCTCATTAATATCTCTGTCCCTTCACATTTGTCCTCTGCCTTTGCAACCTCACCCCAAAACAAAGTAAAATAAGAGAAAAAGAGAAAGAAAAATTTCCTCATGGAAGCTGAAGTGTGACACAGTGAGTCACATACTTTACACTTTAGCCCATTTATCTTTACATGCAAGTGTTCATTGCAAAGAGTCATTGGTTTCATTCCAGGCCTCTGGTTTCTGCAACATTATCAACATTGGAATCTCACTGCAACTCCTCTTGGATATCCTATTGTTGCCCTGGGTCATGGAAGTCTTGCAGCTTGGGTTGCATGTTTCAATAGTTCATAGAACGGCTGGATACTGGTGGAGTCAAACACATAATCCTGGTTCTGGGTCTGGGTAGTTACAAGGTTCATCAGCCTGTAAGCCATTTCCATTCCTCATGACCAGGTTGACCTCTGTAGCATTGCCAAGCCAGTGCACCCCTTGCAGCAGTGAGTCAGAAGTGGGACTATTTATTCTGGTTTCGTACCATCAGGATACACTCTCTCACATGTACATAATAAAGTCCAGCTTATACAGGAGGTCAATGCAATATAGAATATAATATTTTTATATACCAGAGAAAGAACTTACATACAAGATAGGGGTCCACAAGAGTGGCAGACTTCCAGAGAAAGAAAGAGTGAGAATACTTTTCCTTAAATAGCCCACCTGTGCTAATCTTCATGTATCTGCCCTTTTGGGGGAATAGCTTTGTGGGCTCATCCCTACAGCTAGCTCTGCTGTGTTGTCCAGGAGAGATTCAAGGGTCACTTTCACAAGTGCTGCAGCTGGTGAGGGGCAGTCAAAACTCTCCTATTCCTATAACTCCAGGCCAGCATTTCCAGCTGCCATAAGTGGAATGGGGTTGTGGAAAGGACATCTCCCCTCTGTCATAAAGTAGATGAGTAAGCAGATGATGGGCAGAACCAGATTATCCAAGATCATTCTCAGAGCTGGTTCACTAGCACCCCTGTCAATAGGGTTAGCTCTACTGTGTTTCACAGCTTACTTACAGAACTCACTGCCTCTGAGTGCTGCAGCTGGTAATGCAGACAGATCACTTGCACACCAAGTTCATGGGTTTGATATTTTTCAGTTCTTTTATTTTATTTAAATTGAAACAATCTTTTTGTGTTTTTAATTTTTAAATTTAAATTAGAAACAAGGTTGCTTCACATGTCAATCCCAGCTCTCTCTCCCACTCCTTCCCCTCATTCCAAGCTTTCTCTCCCCCAATCCCCATTCCTTACCTGAAAGAGGATGAGGCCTGCCAAGGGAGGTATCTAAAATCTGTCATTTCATCCAGGACAGGGCCTAGGCCCTCCACCAAGAGTCCAGACTGAGAGAGCATCTCTTATTGTGGGATAGGCAACAAAAGTCCATTTGTATGGCAGGGGTAAATATTGATCTACAACCCAAGGCCTCAGAGATTGCCTAGGCCTCCTCACTGACACCCACAATCAGGGAGTCTGGATCAGGCCCAGGCTGGATACCCAGGCAGCCATCTGGGGCCCAAGAGCTCCCCCTTGTTCAGATCAACAGTCTCTGTGGATTAAACAATCCCAGTCTTGGCCCCCTATGATCATCAGTTCTCCCTCTCTGCCACTGGGTTCCTTGAGTTTGACTGTGTTTGGCCGCGGGTGTCTGCAATGCTTCCATCAGTCATTTGTAGAAAGTTCTGTTTCTCAAACTCTCTGACAGTGGGATTACAGACTAGCACATACTGGTCCATATCTAAAATACATATATGAGTAAGAGCATGCCGTGTTTCTCTTTTTGTGACTGAGTTACCTCACTCAGGATGCTTTATTTCTTTTCTTTCTTTCTTTATATTTATTTTTAAATTTAAATTAGAAACAAGATTTCTTCACATGTCAATTCCAGGTCCTTCTCCCTTTCTCTACCCTCCTCCCATGCCCTCCAACAAACCCCCCAAAATCCCCTCATTTCCCCAGGGAGGGTGAGGCCCTCCATGGGGGTGTCCATAGTCTGTCATTTCATCCAGGATAGGGCCTAGACCCTCTTCCAAGAGTTCAAGGTGAGAGTGCATCTCTCATTTATTATGTTTAGGTGAGTTCCTGTTATCCCAGATCTCTCCAAGACCTTTATCATGAAGGCTTGTTGGATTTTGTCAAAGGCCTTTTCTGCATCTAGTGGGATGGCCATGTGATTTTTATTTTTTCAGCTTGTTTCTATGATAGATTACATTAATGGAGGTTCGTACGTTGAATCATCCCTAAATCTCTGGGATGAAACTTACTTGATCGCTTTGAATGATTGTTTTCTTGTGTTCTGGGATCCGATTTGCCAGTATTTTATTGAGTATTTTTGCATCAATATTCATGAGGGATGTTGGTCTGAAGTTATCTTTCTTAGATGTGTCATTGAGTGGTTTGGGTATCAAGGTTATTATAGCCTCATAGAAAGAGTTTGGCAAAGACCCTTCTTCTTCTATTGCATGGAATACTTTGAGAAGAATTGGTATAAGCTGTTATGTGAATTTCTGGTAGAATTCTACACTTAGGCCATCTGGACCTGGGTTTTTTTGGTTGGGAGACTTTTGATGACTCCTTCTATATCCATAGGGGTTATAGGTCTATTTAAATTGCTTATCTGTTCTTGATTTAATTTTGGCAAGTGATAGATATCCAGGAAATCCTCCATTTCTTTTAAATTTTCGAATTTTGTGGAGTACAGGTTTTCAAAGTATGACCTGATGATTCTCTGAATTTCCTTGGAGTCCATTGTTATGTCCCCCTTTTCATTTCTGATTTTGTTAATTTGCATGTTCAATCTCTGCTGTTTGGTAAGTTTGGACAAAGGTTCATCTATCTTGTTGATTTTCTCAAAAAACCAACTCTTTGTTGCATTGATTCTTTGTATTGTTTTCCTAGTTTCTACTTCATTGATTTAGGCCTCAATTTGATTATTTCCCCGCTTATACTCCTCCTGGGGGAGTTTGCTTCTTTGTGTTCTAGAGCTTTCAGCTATGCTGTTAACTCTCTATTATAACTATTCTCCAGTTTCTTCATGTGGGCACTTAGTGCTATGAACTTTCCCCGTAGCACTGCTTTCAAAGTGTCCCATAGGTTTGGGTATATTGTGTCTTCATTCTCATTGAATTCTAGGAAGCCTTTAATTACTTTTTTATTTCTTTCATGACCCGGGAATGGTGCAGTTGTGCATTATTCAATTTCCATGAGTTTGTAGGTTTTCTGCAATTTGTATTGTTGTTGAATTCTGATTTTAATGCATGGTGGTTTGATAAGATGCATGGAGTTATTCCAATTTTTGAAGCTGCTGAGGTTTTCTATGTTGCCAAGTATGTGGTCGATTTTTGAGAAGGTTCCATGTGGTGGTGAGAAGAAGGTATATTCTTTTTTATGTGGATGAAATGTTGTATAGATGTCTGATAATCCCAGTTGGGTCATTACTTCTATTAGACCCTTTGCTTCTTTGTGGAGTTTCTGTCTGGTATTCCTGTCTAGTGATGAGAGTGGTGTATTGAAATCTCCCAATATAAGTGTGTGGGGGTTTATATGTGATTTAAGTTTTAGTAATGTTTCTTTTACGAATGTGGATGCCTTTGTATTTGGGGCATAGATGTTCAGGATAGACACTTCATCTTGGTGGATTTCGCCTGTGATGAATATGTAATGACCTCCTTCATCTTTTTTGATTGATTTTATTTTAAAGTGTAATTTGTTAGATATTAGGATTGCTACCTCTGCTTGTTTCTTGGGTCCATTTGATTGGAAAATTTTTCCCATCTTTTAACTCTGAGGTAATATCTGTCTTTGACGGTGAGGTGAGGTGTGTTTCTTGTATGCAGCAGAATGATGGGTTCTGTCTCGAATCCATTCTGCTAGCCTGTGTCTTTTTATGGGTGAATTAAGGCCATTAATATTGAGGGATATTAATGACCATTGATTACACATTATTCTTTGATTTGGAATGGTTGTTGGTGGTGGAATTATGTGTGGAATTTCACCCCTTTGTTCTTTTGGCTGCTGGTAGAGAGGGATTCTCCAATGCCTATGATTTTCTGGTTGTAGTTTACTTCCTTAGGTTGCATTTTCCCCTACAAAACTTTCTGTAGGGCTGGGTTGGTGGATACATACATTGCTTGCATCTAGTTTTGTCATGGAATATCTTGTTTTCTCCATCTATAGTGATTGAGAGCTTTGCCGGGTATAGTAGTCTGGGCTGGCATCCGTGGTCATTGGCATGTCTTTCTTAAGGTTGGGAAAGTTTTCTTCTATGATGTTGTTGAATATGTTTTCTGCCCCTTTGAGGTGGTTTTCTTCTCCTTGTTCTATACCTATTATTCTTAGGTTTGGTCTTTTCATGGTGTCCCATATTTCATGGATGTTTTGTGTTAAGGATTTGTTGGACTTAAGATTTTCTTTTCGTGATGAATCCATTTTTCCTAGTGTATCTTCTACACCTGAGATTCTCTCTTCCATCTCTTGTATTCTGTTGGTAATGCTTGTATCAGCAATACCTGACCATTTGCCCAGCTTTTCTATTTCCAGCCTTTCTTCAGATTGTGTTTTTTTTATTGTCTCTAATTCAGTTTTCAACCCTTGCACTGTTAGCATTGTTTCTTGCCATTTTCAGTTTATCTTTTCATCCATTTGTTGCATTTTATGAATTTTTGGTTTGTTCTTTCTTGCATTTTTTGGTTTGGTTTTTCTTCCATTTCTTGCATTTTTTGGTTTGCTTTTTCTTCCATTTCTTGCATTTTTGTTTGTTTTTTCATCCATTTCTTTGAGGGATTTTCCTATATCCTCTTTTAGAGCCTCTATCATTTTCATGGAAGTGGTTTTAAGGACATTCTCTTCTGCTTCATTTGCATTGGAATGTTGGAGTCTTGCTGGTGTGGAGTCTCTAGAATCTGGTGGTGTCATATTTGTTTTTCTGTTGCTGAGTTTGTTTTTGTATTGTCTCTTTCCCATCTCTTCTTCTATTGGGTGCATAAAGAGACCCTTACTGGTCTGGTGGTTATGGGACCAGTGTTGCTTTTGGTGGGTGCTAGCAAGTCCAATAATCTGGTAGTTCTTCTATTTCTTGTCCTCATTCTGGTCCCTTGGGTGGAGGAGAAAACCAGGAATCTGGGGTGCTTAGACTGTCACCTGGTCCCCTGGACAGTTTGCTGTATCCACTGGTTTCCTGGTCTCATTGGTGGGATAGGAAACGTGGCATCTGGGGTGCTTGGCTCCCTCCAGGATTGGAAGCTCTGTGGAGTTCCCAGGCGATCTCCGGGCACTGGAACACAGGCCCAGATGCAGGGTCTGTTTTACCTGGATCTTCCAGAACAGCTGGTCCCCTTGTCTCCCTGGATCAGCTAGTTTCCTGGTCTTGTTGGTGGGGGAGAAGTCCTGGGGTCTGGGGTGTTTGGCTCCCACCGGGATTGGAAGCTCTGTGCAGTTCCCAGGCGATCCCCAGGCACTGGACCCGCCGGAACAGCTGGTCCCCTGATCTTCCTGGTTCCTCTGGTTTCCTGGTCTCATTGGTGGGAGAGGAAACCTGGAATCTGGGGTGCTTGGCTCCTGCCGGGATTGGAAGCTCTGTGCAGTTCCCAGGCGATCCCCAGGCACTGGAACACAGGTCCAGATGCAGGGTCGGTTTTACCTGGACCCACCGGAACAGCTGGTCCCCTGGTCTCTGGGATGTGTTTCTTCACCTTCTCGTATATCTATTATTCTTAGGTTTGGCAATTTCAAGGTATCCAATATTTCCTGGATATTTTGTGTTAGTAATTTGTTGAACATAAGATTTTCCTTTGTTGATGAATCTATTTCTCATAGAGTATCTTCAACACCTGAGATTCTTTCTTCTATCTCTTGTATTCTATTGGGTATGCTTGCATCTGTGGTACCTGACTTTTTACTCAGCTTTTCTATTTTTGGTCTTCCTTCAAACTGTCATATAATTTGGAGCAGGGCCCAGGGACTTCCTTATGTATCTAGGACGGAGACAAGGGCATAGAATCAGAGAACTCCTGGTATGCACTTGTTGAAGTAAAATTACCATACATGAGATGGAAATGACTTATTTATTTGGTAGAAATCACTTCCATGAGAAATCTATAAACCAAGGTTAGAACAATGAGCATACAATATCAGCTGCCCTCTGAGAACCAATAAGAACAGAGAGAGAGAGAGATCTCAGGTCCTTGCACCCAGATCTAGTCCTCTCCTCAATCATGTCCTCACCTGAGACCACACCCAAACAAGCATGCTCAGTGCTACAGGTATGAGCTGGTTGTATTTGTCACTACACACACTCAGTAACTCCACTGAATAAATTAACTGGAAACCATAATATATACACAGAGCGTTGGTGTTATAATTCTTTCATGAAGCTGAGGCCTATACCAAACAGTTCAAAAAAACCCTGATCAAGACAAAAATTTTGTTTTTTAATTTCCTTTTTTATTTAAGTGAGAAGCAAGCTGTTTTCACATGTCAATCCCAGCTTGCTCTCCTTCTCCACCATCCAAACAGGGTGAGAGCCTCCATGGAGGATCTCCAGAGTCTGTCATTTCATCCAGGCCAGGGGCTAGGCCCTCCCCTAAGAGTTCAGGCTGAGAAAACATCCCTCATTTTGGGATGAGCAGCCCAAGTCCATTTGTATGCCAGGAATAAATACTACCCAAGGCCCCATACATTACCTAGGCCTCCTCACTGACACCCTGATTCAGGGGGACTGGATCAATCCTGTATTGTCCACTCAGCCACCAATATGGGGTCCAAGAGCTATCTCTTGTTCAGGTCAGCTGGGTCTGGGGTTTATGCCAGCCCATTCTTATCCCCTATGCTCATCAGTTCTCCCTTTCTGTCAGAGGATTCCAGGAATTCAGTTCAATGTTTAGCTGTGGGTGTCTGCCTCTGCTTCCATCATTTACTGGGTGGAGACTCTGTTCCCAAACTCTCTGGCAGTGGGTTTGTAGTCTGCTATTCTACTGATCTATGTCTAAAATCCATAGATGAGTGAGTACATACCATGTTAGTCTTTTTGTGACTGTGTTACCTCACTCAGGTTTCTACTAGTGCCATCCATTTGTCTTAAACTGTCAAGATTCCATTGTTTTTCTGATGAATAGCACTCCATTGTGTCAATGTACTATTTTGAACCAACCTATCCAAGAGCATAAAAAATCTTACCACTTTCTAGCGTCTGCTTTAATACCTTTTTTAAAGGCTCAAAGTTCTTTAACTTGTTTGATTAGCTTTACTCCAAGGTATTTTATGTTGTTTGTCACCATTGTAAAGGGTGATATTTCTCTGATTTCTTTCTCAGCCCTTTTGTCTTCTGTTTATAGTAGGGCTACTGATTTTCTTGAGTTGATCTTGTATCCTGCCATTTTGCTAAAGGTATTTATCAGCTGTAGAAGTTCCCTGGTAGAGTTTTTTGGGTCACTTATGTAAACTATCTAATCATCTACAAAAAGTGAAAGTTTAGTCTCTTTTTTCCGATTTATATCCCCTTGATCTTTTGATGTCTTATTGCTCTAGATATAATTTCAAGGAAAATGTTAAAACAGTATGGAAGGAGTGGGTAGTCTTGTCTTGTTCCT
>NW_024432761.1:0-8574 GCF_017639785.1 Mesocricetus auratus
CAAGAAACACATCTCAACATCAAAGACAGACGTTATCTCAGAGTAAATCTCAGATTGGGAAAAGATCTTCCAATCAAATGGTCCCAAGAAACAAGCGAGTATAGCAATCCTAATATCTAACAAATTAGACATCAAATTAAAATCAATCAAAAGAGATGAAGAAGGACACTTCATATTCATCAAAGGAAAATTACATCAAGATGAAGTCTCAATTTTAAACATCTACGCCCCAAATACAAAGGCACCTACATTTGTGAAAGAAACATTACTAAAGCTCAAAATGCACATAAAATCTCACACACTAATAGTAAGAGACTTCAACACTCCGCTCTCACTGCTAGACAGGACCTCCAGACAGAAACTTAACAAAGAAACAAAAGAACTAATAGAAAGTATGACTCAACTGGTTTTAACAGACATCTATAGAACATTCCACCCAAATACAAAAGGATATACCTTCTTCTCTGCACCACATGGAACCTTCTCTAAAATTGTCCACATAATAGGAAACATAGCAAATCTCCACAGATACAAATAAATTGGAATAACCCCCTGCATCTTATCAGACCACCATGCATTAACATTAGAATACAACAATAACACAAATCAGGGAAAACCTACAAACTCATGGAGATTGAGCAATGCACAATTGCACCATCCCTGGGTAAAGGAAGAAATAAAAGAAGAAATTAAAGACTTCCTTCATTTCAATGAGAATGAAGACACAACATACACAAACTTATGGGACACTTTGAAAGCACTGCTGAGAGGAAAGTTTATAGCAATAAGTGCCCACATGAAAAAACTGGAGAACAGTCATACTAGAGAATTAATAGCACAGCTGAATATTCTAGAATAAAAAGAAGCAAACTCACCCAGGAAGAGGAGATGCCAGGAAATAATCAAATTGAGGGTAGAAATCAATCAAGTAGAAACCAGGAAAACAATCTATCAATGTAATCCACCATATTAACAAATTGCGAAAAAAAAACAAATGATCATCTCACTAGATGCTGTAAAAGCCTTTGACCAAAACCAGCACCCCTTCATGATAAAGGTCCTAGAGCGATCAGGAATAACAAGAACATACCTGAATATAACAAAAGCAATATACTGTAAACGAATAGCTAACATCAAACTAAATGGAGAGAAACTCAAAGTAATTCCTCTAAAATCAGGAACAAGACAAGGCTGTCCAATCTCTCCATATCTCTTCAATATTGTACTTGAAGTTCTAGCTACAGCAATAAGACAACAAAAGGAGATAAAGGGGATACAAATAGGAAAAGAAGTCAAACTTTCACTATTTGCAGATGATATAATAGTTTACATAAGTGACCCAAAAAACTCGGCAAGGTTATTCCTAGAGCTGATAAACACCTTCAGCAATGAGGCAGGATACAAGGTCAACTCAAAAAAAGCAGTGGCCCTACTATATACAGATGATGAAGTAACTGAAAAAGAAATCAGAGAAACATCACCCTTTACGATAGCCCTAAAACAACATCAAATACCTGGGGATAATGTTAACCAAGGAAGTGAAAGACCTGTATATCAAGAACTTTGTGTTTTTAAAGAAAGAAATCAAAGAAGATACCAGAAAATGGAAAGATCTCCCATGATCTTGGATTGGGATGATCAACATAATAAAAATGGCATTCTTGCCAAAAGCAGTCTACAGATTCAATGCAATCCCTATCAAAATTCCATCACGATTCTTCAAGGACCTGGAAAGAACATTAATCAACTGTATATGGAAAAACAAAAGGCCCAGGATAGGCAAAACAACCCTATACAATAAAGGAACTTCAGGAGGCATCTTCATACCTGACATCAAGCTCTATTATAGAGCTATAGTCCTGAAAACAGCTTGGTATTGGCACAAAAATAGGCAGGTAGAACAATGGAAACGAATTGAAAGCCCTAATTTTAACCCACACACCTATGAACACCTGATTTTTGACAAGGAATCTAAAACTGCACAATGGAAAAAAGAAAGCATCTTCTACAAATGGTGCTGCCATAACTGGGTACTGGCATGCAGAAGACTACAGATAGATCCATGTTTATCGCCGTGTACAAAACTTAAGTCCAAATGGATCAAAGATCTCAACATAAATCCAGCCACACTGAAACTTTTAGAAGAGAAAGTGGGAGATACTCTTCAACGAGTTGGTACAAGAGACCACTTCCTAAACATAACACCAGTGGCACAGACACTGAGATCGACAATTAACATATGGGACCTTCTGAAACTAAAAAGCTTCTGTA
The DNA here is from genome assembly GCF_017639785.1 of Mesocricetus auratus. Classification (NCBI taxonomy): domain Eukaryota; kingdom Metazoa; phylum Chordata; class Mammalia; order Rodentia; family Cricetidae; genus Mesocricetus; species Mesocricetus auratus. The sequence goes on from NW_024432761.1 coordinate 2,272, forward strand.
AGGCAAAAGACACAGTCAACAAGACAAAAAGGCAGTCCACAGAATGGGAAAAATATTCACTAACCCTACATCTGACAGAGGGCTAATCTCCAAAATTTACAAAGAACTCAAGAAACAAGTTTCCAAAACACCAAAGGATCCAATTAAAAGGTGGGGTACATAACTAAATAGAGAATTCTGAATAGAGGAGGCTAAAATGGCCAAGAGACACTTAAGAAAGTGCTCAACATCCTTAGCCATCAGGGAAATGCAAATCAAAACAACTCTCAGATACCATCTTACACCTGTCAGAATGGCTAAAATCAAAAACACCGAAGACAATTTATGCTGGAGAGGATGTGGAGAGAGGTGAGCACTCCTCCACTGCTGGTGGGAGTGCCAACTCCTTCAGCCTTTTTGGAAATCAGAATGGAGATTCCTCAGGAAAATGGAAATTAATATACCACAAGACCCAGCAATTCCACACTTAGACATATATCCAAATGAGGCAATTTCATACAACAAGGGCATATGCTCCACTATGTTCATAGCAGCATTATTTGTGATAGCCAGAACCTGGAAGCAACCTAGATGCCCCTCAACTGAAGAGTGGATAGACAAAATGTGGTACATTTACACAATGGAGTATTACTCAGCAGAAAAAAACAATGGAATCTTGAAATCCGCAGGTAAATGGATAGCACTGGAAGAAACCATCCTGAGTGAGGTAACCCATTCGCAAAAAGACAAACATGGTATGTACTCACTCATATATGGATTTTAGACATGGACCAGGATAGTGCCAGTCTGCACTTCCACTGAAAGAGAGTCTGGGAAGCAGGAAAGAACCCAAAAGATATGCATATATGCATAGTACCCAAGAGAAGAGGATTGAGACAAGATCCTCTGAATGGATGGGGAACACAGCAAGGGTTGGGAAGAAGAGAGGGGAAGAAGAGGAAGAGAGACTAGGTCATGGGGGAACAGGAAGTTGAGTGGGTGGGGGTAGAATAGGGGGAAGAGGGAATCATAGGTTAGAGGACAGATCAGTCACCAGAGTGACTTCGAGTGATCTAAATGGATAACACCAATTGGCAAGCTAAGCAATAATGGAAAGACCACCTTGAATGCCCACTCCTGATAATGAACTTGATGTCTATAACCATCCGGGAGCCTTCATCCAGTGATTAATGGAAGCAGAGGCAAACACACAATTAAAACTGAACTTAACCCAAGTAACTCAGTGACAGAGAGAGGAGTGATGAGCAAATTGGCAAAGAATGGGCTGGCAAAACCAGCAGAGACAGCTGATCTGAACAGGAGAGTGCTCTTGGACACCAGACTGACAGCGGGGAGGCCAGCATGGGACTGATCTGGACCCCCCAAATGTGAGTGTCAGTGAGAAGGCCTGGGTAACCTATGGGGCCCTGAGCTGTCGATCAGTGTCTATCCCTGAAATACAAACAGTCATCGTGTGCCCATAGCACAAAGAGGGATGCTTAGGGGAGTGCCTGGACCCTACCCAGAGTGAAATGACAGACTCTAGATATACCCTATGTGGAAGGAATTGGCAATAGTGTGGGAGGCTGCGGGGGGGAAGGGAGTGCGGGAGGAGGGGAGGGAGTGGGAACTGGGGTTGACATGTAAAACAAGCTATTTAAAATTAAAATAAAATGATAAAAGAAAAAAAAGAAAATATTCTCTTTAAAGGTATACTCATGAGGTGGTAGAGTGCTTGCCTGTCATCAAGGAGTCCTGGACTCGACCCTCAGCACTGACAGAAAAACAAGGAGGGAACAGAAAACCATATTCATGTACGCAGAAGAAAATACCTTCAGGAGCCTGAGGCCAAAACTGGTACAGTAAAGTACTTGAGAGATGGTAAAACTTAATTTTCATAATTTTGAGTTTTTACAAAAAATTTCAACAAAAATGTAATATACTATGCTTTTATAAGGGGGGTTAAGGAAGCTATATCTACCTTGAAAAATAATGAAAGATTGATGAGAGCAAAGACTGTTTTTATTGATGGGAGTCAGAAAGGAAGAGAAAAGAAACAAATGAGCAAAATATATACTCAGTTTAAGATTTGTTTTGTGAAGGAGATAGATACATTATCACACAAGACACAAAAACCTCCTTTGTGCTCATTTAAAATAACAATTAAAATGAAAAACAAAAAATGGTATAAATAAAGTCACCCCAATACATTAAATAGTACAACATATTTTTACTTACTTTAAAACTCAATCTGTGTGCATCTATAAGAGAGGGTAACTAATAAACATTGGGTAGGTTGAAATGTATTTTATACTTACTTACAAAGCTGCCTTAAAAAATTAGCTCCGATTGAAATAGTCTGTGCAAGTGTTTTCTCTGGCAAGATAACCTTGTCCAGCCTCCCTTACTACCTTCATCCCAACCTGGAACAAGCAAACCAACAGTCATCTACCCTCTGTGGTATATAAATCACTTATCTACAAACTATAAAAATACACTTCTGCATAATCCATAAGCACATATTTCAATAATGATCTTGTGAGTCCCTATGTTAGACTTATTACTGAACAAGCACACCCAGATTAGAAATGATATTGCCTACCCCATTAGAAGCCTTCTTCTTTGCTTTCAACTCATCCAATTTTGCCTTTGTTTTTGAATCAACTTTGACAAGCAACTCCTTCTCTCCAATCTGAAGGTCATACAATAATCTGAGAGCACAGATGGTAGATTTAGGCTTCTTAAACTCACAAAATCCAAAAGACACCAATAAAAAGTTGTGATAAATATTAAGTTATAAAAAGCAAAAAATTCAGCAATTTAAAATGACTAAAGACATTACTTATGAAGGTACTGGTGTCATTATTCCAATCCTGCTCTTTAGCCCACTAATAACAATTTCACATTCAACATCAGTAAACTGACTGTGTGTGTGTGTGTGTCTGTATATGTGTGTGTGTGTTATGTAAATAAAAAACAAAAGGAAAGGAGAAAAGTTGAAATTAAGTACATCATTTAACTAAGAGCAAATGAGGACTACAATAGCTATTAAAAGACAGAAAAAATTCCCAATATAGAAACCTCATACAGATTCTGAATTTAAAATCTAACAATAGAGACCATAAACAAGTACTTCAATAATAACTGGACAACATGACTATATTTTTCTATATTAGTAAAAACAAGTATTTTTAGGTATTATCAATTTATTTTGGATATTTTTCTTATAGCCCCTTTTTTCCTAACAAGGAAAAAAACAATTTTTTATGATTCAGAGTTTATCCTAAAATATAGAAAGGGAAAAGCCAGGCATTGTGGTACACACCTTGGATCACAGCTCTTGGAGGAAGAGACAGATCAGGGAGAATTTCAGACCAGGCTACAGAGTACAAGGACAGCCAGGGCTACAAAGAGAAAAAGATTAGATAGATAGATAGATAGATAGATAGATAGATAGATAGATAGATGGATGGATGGATGGATAGACACAACAAAAATGACCAGTGAAATGACTGACCTTAAACTGATAATTATTAAAGTTGTATGATAATAGATAATTATTAAAGTTTTATGATGATAACCTTGGAGTTGTTGCTCCATCTCAGTTTTATACATGTATAAATTATCCATAATAAAGATATTTCTAAATCAAGATGAGGTACTAGCAATTGCATATATGAAGCACTATACTTAATCCATAGTACCAAAAGGAGAAAAGAGGCAGGGAGTTAAACAGTGTTTTTGTCTAGAATGAAAGATAATTTACTTCAAAAGTAATGTCTTTGTGGCTGGGAAGCAGTTGCCATAGAAGTGTGAGGACCAGAGTTAGGATACCTAGTACTCAGCTGTGTGTTGGTGGCCCACGCCTTTAATCTGAGCATTCGAGAGGCAGAGGCAGGCAGATCTCTGTGAGTTCAAGGCCAAGCTGGTCTACAGAGTCAGTTCCAGGACAGCCTCCAAAACAATACAGAGAAACCATGTCTTCAAAAACAAAACAACAAAAGGATAGCAAGTACTTACACAAGAGCAGATATAACACAGCAAACTCTAGTAATCCCAGCACCCCAGAGGCACAAAGTAAAAATAAAAGATCTCGATGGACAGTGTTGACCTACACCTTTGATCCCAGCACTCAGGAGGGAGAGACAAGCAGATCTCTTGTGAGTTCAAAGCCAGCCTGGTCTATAGAGTGAGTTCCAGGTCAGGCTCCAAAAGTACAAAGTGAAACCCTGACTCGAAATACCAAAACAAACTAATAAATACATAAATCTCAATAAACAAGTGATGAGTCACATTCTATTTTTCTTCTGTACCTGAGCTCTAAACAATCAAACTGGATCAGATGGCCTTCCTTTCGTACTAAAAGGGCTTTAATCTTGCAAGAACTAGTGGCAGAATTAGAGACAGCACAGTAATTAAGAACACAACATACTGGTAACAGAAGACAGATTCCCAGGACCCTTGTCACACATCTAGAAAGCAGCTATAACACCTTCTCCAAGGTATCTCTTCCAGCTTTGTTGGCACTGCACTCACATACAGAAAGTCATACACAAACTTTCAGGCAGTGATTAAATCTTGTTTTAAGAAGAAACTACCAGATTTGTTCAGTTTAATGTATTAAGTTTTCCTCTTCTACCTCATTTTTGTTTAAACTTTTGAATCTTTCAATTCCAGATCTCAGCCAAAACTTTCTCAATTATCTTTTAATATGTTCTAATAGGGCCGGGCAGTGGTGGCGCACGCCTTTAATCCCAGCACTTGGGAGGCAGAGGCACGGAGATCTCTGTGAGTTCGAGGCCAGGCTGGACCGATAGCATCCAAAACAATAAAGAGAAAGTCTGTCTCGTAAAAACCAAAAAAAATATGTTCTAATAGGAAAATTAGAGTAAAACAATTAAGTGAATGCTGCAGGCAGGGACACCATCAGCCATGCACATTCCTGGCACGCACCTTCTCTCTCCAGGCCCGGGCAGTCGACTCGCATCCCAGGTTTCTGCCTCAGCTGCCACTGTTGTTTCCCACCAGAACTCACAGCGCACAGAGCAGGTCGTCCCAGGCCCCTACCTAGAGGCCTCATCAGTGTCATAATTTCCAGCCTCTGTGATGTGGCCACTAGCCAGGTAGATGAGAGAGCTTCCTGTGGCGCAGGCAGACCTTGAGGGTTGGGGCCTGCAGATGGCTATGTTCAGTTTGAACGACAATGCACAATCTGAGGCAGCTATAACGTTTGAGGTGAGTCTGGTTGTCTCCCATGTTACAAGAGATGACCTTTTCCCCATGATTTCTTGGTTGAGACTGAGAGTCATGTGTTCTCTGCTGGTATCAAACACCATGAAGTCAGATGGCCTTGAAAAACCTAGGGGTAGAATAGAAGGAAGAAGGCTTCATATGTTAGAAGATAGATTGGGCACCAATGTGACCTCTAGTGACCTAAAGGGATGACGCCAATTTGCATGCTAATCAATAGTGGAGAGACAAATTTGAATGCCCATTCCTGATAATGAACGTGATGTCTATAACCATCCTAGGGCCTTCATCCAGTGACTGATGGAAGCAGAGGCAATCACCCACAGTTAAACACTGTACTGAACCCATGGAACCCAGTGACAGAGAGAGACGAGTGATGAGCAAATTGGCAAAGAATGGGCTGGCAAAACCAACAGAGACAGCTGAACTGAACAAGGGAGAGCTCTTGAACACCAGACCTACAGCTGGGAGGCCAGCATGGGACTGATCCAGACCCCCTGAGTGTGAGAGTCAGTGAGGTGGCCTGGGCAACCTATGGGACCCTGGGCAGTGGATCAGTGTTTATCCCTCACACACCAAAGGACGTTGTGTGTCCATAACACAAAGAGGGATGCCTTCTCAGCCTGGACTCTTAGGCGAGTACCTGGATCCTGCCCTGAGTGAAATAACAGGATCTAGATTCCCCTATGTGGAAGGAAGTGGCAGTAGGGTGGGAGGCTGGGGGGTACAGTGGGGTGGTGCAGTAGGAGGGGATGCAGAGGGAACTGGGAATGGCATGAAAAGCAAGCTAATTAAAATTGAAATAATAAAAGAAAAATGGGAACTTCAGCTACTATGGCTGTATTGATAGAACAATTATTAGAATTTTTAAAGAGACAAGGTACCAGCACTTAGCAGAAGACTGATAAGGTTCTATTTAAACTTTGGGAAAACAAGTCCATGGTTTCTACACTCCAGAAGACTTAATATTCATGATAGGGAACAAATTAAATATGACCTCTAAAGGGTATTCAGAATGAAAGACCAGAATGTTTTCCTATTGCTGCCTTTCCCCGTTCCTGAGCCTTGATGCAC
>NW_024432762.1:0-1722 GCF_017639785.1 Mesocricetus auratus
GGCACTCACCCAAGTGTCTGAAATCCTTGTCCAGGGCGGATTTGTCATCCTTTGGATGATTCAAGTAGGTACCTGGAGGGAGACCCTTTGGGGAAAAGGGTTCTGGCTCGACGAGGTCGTGCCCTTAAACCTGGCAGTGTATTTGGGAGGCAACAACAAAAGGACACCTGGGGGTGGGAGACTCGCCCCGAGGTCCGGACGCGGGCGTGGTTCTGGGTCCTGTCTCGTGGGTTCCCTGTCCGTTAGCGAAGGGCGGGTCCGGAGATGGAGGCACCAGGGCCCCTAGTGGTGCACACTGCACCCGGCCGCCCCAGCTCTGCCCTGCCCCTTACCCATGGCGTGTCAGCCAGCTGGGGAGCCAGCCAATGAAACAAAACAAAACAAACTCGTGCCAGCTTCCTGTTGTGCTGAGTAAGTCGGGGGGCAGAAAGGCCCTGGCCAGCCACCAGGTAGGAAGCCAGGGCAAACCAACAAGCCACGGGTAAGGGGCGGGGCAGAGCGGGGGCGGCCGGGTGCATGCAGTGTGCACCATTAGGGGCCCTGGTGCCTCCACCTCCGGACCCGCCCCTCGCTAATGGACAGGGAGCCCATGGGACAGGACCCAAGACCCTCGCGGGGCAAAATATGTGTGTGTGTGTGTGTGTGTGTGTGTGCGTGTGTGTGTGTCTGTGTCTGTGTCTGTGTGTTGGGGGTGGGTGTTGGAGACCCCAGGAGGGCTGTCTACTCACTGTTCCCAGCCACAATTCTTAGCACTGCAGTCCCATGCCACTCCAAGTTCCTCTGCCCTGTGTATCTCTCATCCTGGCTTGGCTTGCTTGACACCAGCTTGGTCAGATGGGATAGAGGGTAAGGGGTCACTTCCGCAATCCTAGGGAGCAGTGTCCACAGGGACTCCAGCAGTTACAACCCTGTTTCTCCTAGAGAGGACACCTTCCCAATCCTGCAGAGTCTCCTAGGATGTCAATTGGGGTTAGTGGTCCCAGGTGATCCTGGAGTTGGCTAGGAAAGAGAAGTTATACAGCTCCCCCCAGTGGACCAGTCCCTTTGGGTTATGGGACCTGGAGTCCCCAGAGGAACTCTTAAAGTCCTAGAGGGCCTGGGGAAATCAAGACTCACAGACTCAAGGGGTTTTGCCCAGGAACCTCTGCCAAACTTAAGTATCCAGGGAAAACACTGAAGTTTCTCTGTTGAGAGCGAGTGGTTCTTGGCCTGAAGGTGAACTCAAGACAAATGCAGAACGTCTTCTGCCTGTTCTGAAGCTTTGATGAATCATGATTTCTGCCAAAGAGAAAGAAAAGAAAAATCACCCCATCTTGCCTTCCAGACGTCAGACATGCCTGTGGTTAACAGAGACACAAGCAGACAAAACACACACACCTATAAATAAACAGTAATGATAACTATTAATTTTTTTAGATCTTCCTGGCTGCAGAGTGTATATATCCACCCCAAGAATCAAGCCATGCTCTGACAGAGAAACCAAAATATGGAATATCTCTATCTATTAACACAACTCAATTTTTAGCACTGTTCTTTTTAAATGTGTTCTTTTTTTTTTTTTTTTTTTTTTTTTTTGGTTTTTCGAGACAGGGTTTCTCTGTGGCTTTGGAGGCTGTCCTGGAACTCACTCTGTAGACCAGGCTGGCCTCGAACTCACAGAGATCTGCCCGCCTCTGCCTCCCGAGTGCTGGGATTAAAGGCGTGCGCCACCAACGCCCGGCT
>NW_024432763.1:0-4218 GCF_017639785.1 Mesocricetus auratus
GTGTGAGGAGCCGCCCTCGCTATCGCTATTGCCGTTAGAAGATGGCGCTGACATCTGCTGTCAGTTGGAGTTAACCGTTAGAAGATGGCGCTGACATCTGCTGTCAGTTGGAGTTAACCGTTTAAGCTGTGCCTCTCCCGTGGCGTCATCTGGGGTGATGTGCAAACCACCAATCCCGGCTCTACACGTCTCACTCGGAGCTCCTAGGCTTATATAAGGGGCTGGGTTTCTTAGCTTGGGGTCTCCCTCTAAGAAGCTGATCATCTATCTCTCAAGATGCATTAAAGCTTTACTGCAGAAGGATCCGAGTGTTCTGCGTCGTTCTTGCTGGCGAGACGGTAGCGCGGGACATCTGGTGCCGAAACCCGGGAACTCTTCAACATCGCCGGCGCCGCGGGAGACCCCTCGGAAGACGGGGCGGATTCAGAACTGCAGGGACGTAAGTTCAGAGAGGTATGCTTTATCCTGAATACCCCCTTTCTCGACTTTGGCCTTAGTTTGTCATCACCGTGGGACGGGTCAGTGGAGGCTTTGGTGCTAGTCCTGTTTGTCCTTCTCCTTCATCGTGGCTGGTGCTGACAGAACGGTGCTGTCAGTCTGGTGCTGTCAGTCTGGTGCTGTCAGTCTGGTGCTGTCAGTCTGGTGCTGTCAGTCTGGTGCTGTCAGTCTGGTAACGGAGTTGAGCGCCGTTTTTAGATAAGCCGCTAGCGCGATGGGGTTGTCACAGTCAGTGGTTACTGCCCTACAGACTGTGCTAAAACAAAGAGATCTTAAAATTGCACCACGAACACTTCAAAATTTTGTGAAGGAGGTAGATAGAGTGGCACCATGGTATGCTTGTTCCGGGTCCCTCACTGTGGCCTCATGGAACAAGCTAGGTAAAGAACTAGACAGGAAGCATGCAGAAGGAGATCTCCACTTAGGTACCAAAGCCATTTGGAAGCTAGTTAAAAACTGCTTGGAGGATGAGGCCTGTCACCCTGCTATAATAGAAAGTCAGGGAACCTTAGAGGAAGTTCAGGATAGCATGTCAGAAACTGAACGGAGTGAGAGAATGGGAGCTCGCAAAAGGAAAGACATGTCTAAGAAAAAAGGCCCTCCCAAGAAGTTAAGAAAGGGGAGAGAAAGAAGGGAGTGATCATTCACCCCCTAACAAATCTAAGAAAAAGAAAAAGCCAGAATCTAGTCTATACCCTACAGTAGAGCTAGAAGCCTTGGAGCTAGATAATTCTGATTCTGACACTCTGTATTCTAGCGAAGAAGGTGGTCTAGAGGAGGAGGTGGCACGGTATGAGGAAGAAAGATATCACCCTGATAGACACCGGCCACTGAAAACAAAAATGAATGTGAGGCCACCGCCTATAAATCCGGCGGGCTCACGCCCCTCAGCGCCTCCGCAGTATGAGCTTCGGCTGAATACTGGTACTGACTCCTTTTTACCTTTAGAGGAACGGAGAAAAATACAAGTAGCTTTTCCAGTATTCGAGAATGCGGAAGGCGGAAGAGTACATACCCCTGTAGATTACAATCAAATCAAAGAATTGGCCGAATCCGTTCGTAATTATGGGGTCAATGCTAACTTTACCACATTACAGGTGGAAAGGCTTGCTAATTTTGCCATGACTCCCACTGACTGGCAGACGACAGTGAAAGCAGTGCTTCCCAACATGGGACAATACATGGAATGGAAAGCTCTCTGGTATGATGCAGCCCAGGCACAAGCTAGAGTTAATGCCACGGCTGAAGATGAGAATCAGAGGCAGTGGACATTTGAAATGCTGACAGGTCAGGGTCAACATGCCCTTAATCAAACCAACTACATCTGGGGTGTCTATGGTCAGGTGTCGGCCGCCGCTATTAAAGCATGGAAGGCCCTCACAAAAGGGAGAGTCCAGTGGACACCTTACAAAGATTGTCCAAGGACCCCAAGAGCCATTTTCAGACTTTGTGGCCAGAATGACAGAGGCCGCCAGTCGCATCTTTGGTGATTCAGAACAAGCTATGCCCCTGATTGAGCAACTTGTCTATGAACAAGCAACCCAGGAATGTCGAGCGGCTATCGCCCCTCGCAAAAGCAAAGGTTTACAAGATTGGCTCAGAGTGTGCAGGGAGCTGGGGGGACCCCTAACCAATGCAGGACTAGCTGCCGCCATTTTACAAACGCACAGGTATAGAGATTTATCTAGTCGAAAAGCTTGTTTTAATTGTGGGAGAATGGGGCACCTTAAGAAAGATTGTCAAGCCCCTGAAAGAACAAGAGAATCGAAGCTTTGCCATCGTTGTGGTAAAGGTTATCATAGGGCTAGCGAATGCAGGTCAGTCCGGGATGTAAAGGGAGGCTTCTGCCCCCTATTGAAGAACCCAAGGTACCCCAATCAAAAAACGGGTCACGGGGCCCATGGTCCCAGGGCCCTCAGAAATATGGGAACCAATTTCAGAAAAGCAATCAAGAGGAAGTAGAGGTTTCCGAGGAACCCCCGGAATGGACTTGCGTGCCGCCTCCGACTTCTTACTCATGCCCCAAATGAATGTTCAACCGGTCCCAGTCCATTCCCCTGGACCTTTGCCCCCTGCCACCATTGGGCTTATTCTGGGCCGTGGCTCCTTAACTTTACAGGGACTCATTATATATCCTGGAATTGTTGACCCGTATCATAAAGAGGAGATTCAAGTTCTCTGTTCTAGCCCTCGGGGTGTATTTTCTATAAAGCAGGGAGATAGAATTGCACAACTGGTGTTGCTGCCCTCCCTCGGGGATGGAGAAACCTACACTTTACAAAAAAGGGCTATGGGATCTTCTGGAAGTGATTCAGCCTATCTGGCTATACCCCTAAATGAGAGACCTACAATAAAATTGTTAATTAATGGAAAAGAATTTGAAGGGATAATGGATACGGGAGCAGACAAAAGCATTATTTCACTCCATTGGTGGCCGAAGTCTTGGCCCACTGTTGTTTCATCTCATTCTCTACAAGGTCTTGGATACCAGTCCTCTCCTGCCATCAGTGCCTCAGCCTTAACCTGGCGGAATGCTGAGGGCAAACAGGGATGTTTTACCCCCTATGTGTTGCCACTCCCTGTAAATTTATGGGGACGGGATGTGTTACAAGCCATGGGCATGACCCTAACTAATGAATACTCCCCCCAGGCATCAGCCATTATGGCAAAGATGGGGTATACAAAGGGTAGAGGCTTGGGTAGGCAAGAACAAGGCAGAATAAAACCCATTACGCAACACGGAAATCGGGGTAGAAAAGGACTGGGTTTTATTTAGGGGCCGTTGAGGCTTCACGACCCATACCATGGAAAACAGAGGAGCCGTTATGGGTCTCTCAATGGCCTCTATCCTCTGAAAAATTAGAGGCTGTCACAAGATTAGTGCAAGAACAGGAACGGCTGGGGCATCTAGAGCCTTCTACCTCCCCATGGAATACACCAATTTTTGTTATTAAGAAGAAATCTGGGAAGTGGAGATTACTCCATGACCTGCGGGCCATTAACAATCAGATGCATCTTTTTGGCCCTGTTCAAAGAGGCCTTCCTTTGCTTTCTGCACTTCCTCAAGATTGGAAGCTTATTATTATAGATATTAAGGATTGTTTCTTCTCTATTCCACTTTACCCACGGGATAGACCAAGGTTTGCCTTCACTATCCCTTCTCTTAATCATATGGAACCAGACAAGAGATTTCAGTGGAAGGTACTGCCGCAAGGCATGGCCAATAGCCCAACAATATGTCAGCTGTATGTGCAGGAGGCTTTGGAGCCAATTAGGAAGCAATTTACATCTTTAATCGTTATCCATTATATGGACGATATTCTTATTTGTCACAAAGAGTTAGATGTTTTACAAAAGGCTTTCCCCATGCTGGTGGCTGAATTAAAACAGTGGGGATTAGAGATTGCCTCAGAAAAGGTTCAAATTGCAGATACAGGCCTCTTTTTGGGCTCAATGATTACTCCCAAAAATATAGTTCCTCAGAAAATAGAAATTCGCAAAGACCACTTACAAACATTAAATGATTTTCAGAAACTTCTGGGAGATATAAATTGGTTGAGGCCCTTTTTAAAAATTCCATCTGCTGATCTAAAACCCCTCTTCGATCTCCTGGAGGGTGAGCCTCATATCTCCTCACCCAGAAAATTTACCCCTGCCGCCCACCGAGCCTTACAGATGGTGGAAGAGGCCTTACAGGAAGCACAATTACAACGTATTGAG
>NW_024432764.1:0-1424 GCF_017639785.1 Mesocricetus auratus
ACTTATGATGTATCTCTCTGTCACAATCTAATACAACCACACACATTCATGACCTCACAATATATTCTCCTAGACTTAACCAGAAGCTACGAATTTCTATTTTTACTTCTGCTGTCTCAAGGGTATGTTCTATGTCTTCATTACAGGACACATGAAAGTAAATGCATCACTGTAAAATTCCAGTTTCTTGGTGGACCCGACCCCCCACACACACAGACACACACAGACACACACACACACACACACACACACACACACAAACACCCACACACTATAGTGTGTGGTGTAGTTTTCCAAATGGAGAATACCCTTAGTTTTTGTGCTTTTCTGTGAAGGTTAGTGGCCTCCTTATATTTCACTCATATATTTTGGTATATTAGTTTTTGGACATTTTAGCTTCAGATAAGGCTGTCATACTGATAAAATTTTGTAAAAATGGAAAGAAATTCGGCCTAAATAGGGAAGTTTTTGTCCACACAGAGAGGGAGTATTATAATCAAATAAAATAATAATTAAAATTATACAAAAATCAAAGTTCATAAAAGAAGTATGTGGCCACAACTTCAAGAGAAGAGGCCAGAATAATCCAGAAAATTTAAAAGCCCAAGTAGCAGAGGATTTACAGAGGCCAGAATCATCCAAGGACACTCTATGTGATTCTGAGTAGTTGGGAGTTCTTTGTTCTCTACTGAGGATGTGTGAAGGGGACACAGAGTTACACATTGAGTCTTATAGAATCCTGGCTTGATAAAATTTGCTTTTCTGCTAACTGTGTGCACCAAAGGAACTGTGAGCCTGTACTTTCTGATTTTCTAAGTAAGAAATTTCTGAATTCTTCATAACCACACGGAAACTACACTATTCACTGTGGTATATAGACTTTAAACCACCATATACTATAATGTCAGGATATACACCTCCAATTCATGCTGATCTCTAAGGTTATACAATGGATATTGCCTTAGGTAGAGTAAAATATTTAATGATAATAAATATATTTCATTTTCACATGAATTATTAGAACCATGATATATGTTACGATAATTTCACAAAGTGTGTACAGTGACATATGCTTTGGTCAACAGACAGACACTCATAGGCATGAGTGTAGAATACAAAACTCACACCCATACTCACATTTAATCCATTGTAAAAGCACCAAGAAGTGATTTTTTTCTCTATCCATAGTAGATTTGCTTGGGGTATACTTTATATATCACAAGAAGATTTTCCCTTCCATAACAAATGAGCCTAAAGAGGTATCTTGATTTCTTTTGAGATATTTGCTGAAATCCCATGAAAAAAGGCCACCCTATCTGTGGCAGTACAGGTTATACATTGTCTCTTTATAAACCTTAGTCTATGAAGCCATTATATTTGTGACAATGTCCTTGATTCATGTTGACAAGGTTGGAGGTCTCAAC
>NW_024432765.1:0-39909 GCF_017639785.1 Mesocricetus auratus
TTAGTGTTCTCTGTAGGGAAGTCTTCTGAGGGCTTTCCAGTTTAGCCTACCGATGGAACCTAGACCTAGTTCAGCACCCAGGGCAATGTTGACAGAGGCTGTCTGCACCAACAACTACCATCTGAGACCCTTTGCTCAGTTATGGGAAGCTTAGAAGTAAGTCTGTCCCATCTCAGATTCTATGTCATAATCCCAGCCCATGGTGGTCCTTCTGACTGGCCTGATAGCGGCACACTTACTTGTCATCCACAACTCTAGGCAAACACTTTCCCACTGAGCTAAACCCTCCTCCCAGAGCCAGTCCTTTCTGAAGCCGAGTGTTGCACGGTTGCCTGGGATCACTCCTGGTCTAGTTACCCTGCTCTCCCTTCCAAAGGCAGAGTCTGGTCTGCCAGCGTCCTCCTGGGTGCACGCACTGGAGGGCTGTGACAGAAGCTAAAGCAATGAGCCGGGTCACCTCTGACAGAGCCTGGAGAGATGTAAGCATCAGCCATGACTGAGGCTTAGCCTGGTAAGACTTCTTCCAGCTCCTTAGGAACCCGCCCCAGCCCCAAGAGCTGCTGCAGGAGGCTGGGCTCCTGCGTCACAATGCTCTTTGAGTAACTGGCCCCCTGTGTCCTTGTGGAAGACACCAACTGCACAGGCTAAATGGAAGCCTTTGCCAGGGACAGACCATGACCCAGAGACCATGATTCAAACCTAAGCTCAGGTGAGTCGTTTGCTTAATTTATTCTGTTTACTCCTCTACAGCCAGGATGTCCTTATTTTATTATATATAGCAAAACAACCTAGGCTCATAAAGGTTAATTTATTCAAAATTACTTAATAAAGCTTAGAACTATGAAGATTCCACACTTGGGCTCCACCCACTAGCTACAAAGAATTTGAAGAGATCATTACTAAAGAACAGCAAGGTGGATAACCAGACTGCAGCAGAATATAAGGAACAAAGTGGCCATCATAGTCCAGGACTGCAGCCAAGGGAAAGAAGTACTAGGGAGAGACAATGTGTGACAATAGCATAACGGAAATGAGCTGATGCAAGTCATGTACCAGGTACTGCGATCAGTGCCTTAACCTCACTGCGTTCTAATACAGCAGCCCCTGAAGATGGAAACGTTAATAAAGACAAACTAAGGTACAGAAATTTTAAATAATTTAATCCGCTTTCACTCAGCTAGGAAGGACTTCAACCCAGCAGTAAGGACCTGTTCTGCACCCTCAGCCCTTCTTTAGAGGTCCTGAAGGCCTTAGCAAGAGCAGCTTTAGTGAAACTGTACTATCTAGCCAACTTGCAGCTTGCATAGGAGAAAGAGACAGAGAGCCTAGGCCCAAAATGGGTGCACTGCTCCCCCACGCGGCCAACAGAAAGCACTGCAGGCTGAGCTATGGTAAACCATGGAAATTGATTCTTGGTTTACGATAGCTCAGTTATTAATTTGTAAAAATCCAAATCCAAAATCAAGGTGTTTTCAAGGGCCAGTCTCCATCAAATGCCTCCAAAAGATGCTTCCTGGTCCCTTCCAGGTTCTCGAAGCCCTATGGAAAGTTGATTTATGGCAAAAGTCTAGTAAGCCTTATTCCTTATTTGACCTCCTCACTCTGTCCAAACATCCCTTCTCATTACAGACACTAGCCATACTAGATTAATATTTTGTATGACTCCTCTTTACTAAATAAACATGCAAAGTCTCTATTTCAAATACGGTCACAAAAGAACTGACTTTTGGATTTTCAATGTGCCTTCGTGGGCGAAAGGGGAATAATTCAAGCCATCATTGGAACTATGGGCTCTAGGGGTGAGATTGTTAAAGATGAAGATGGGAAAGACAATTTACACCTCTCTTAAAATTAGGTTTTATTGAGGATCAGTAGGCCGGTCACAAGTTTTCTTTCAAAAAGCAGAAATTTTCATTGTCTCCTTCCCAAGGAAGGCTTGCCAGGCCATACACATAATTTTTAGCATTCTGTTTTGATTTAATGAGTTGGAGGAGGACACAGCCTCGTAGCCTCGGCCAAGAACACTGTGGCCCTGCCATCCATCACCACTTACCCACTTGGGTCTGCTCTGGTCAGTAAGGAGCTGAAATCAATGCACACGCCAAGTGCACAGTTAAATCTCAGTCACAGGGACCGGCAGAGGCAAGCAGCTGTGCGCACTCTAAAAGCGACCAGCAGAAACCTTCTACACGATGCAATCCACCTGCTTTTTGGTTGATGGATAATTTTCTTGATCCATTTAAATAACTTCTTAGATGGCGGGCACACCTAATAGTGGACACAGCTATCCTAGAAGTAGCCCCCAGCCTTGTGAAGCACACCAGGAGTTGCCTGTGCTTAGTAACATGAGTAATTGTGGGGGGAGGGTGTCAAACACCTCAAATATTGGTGTTAAAAATTTGCCTTAAATAATTCAATGAATATTGGCTAGTGATGTTTATATATTCATTTGCTTTCCCTGAAATGCTTAATTGCTCCCACCCAGTCCTCACTGATTCCTAAACAGGAACATTCAGACTCTAAATGGAAAGACCTACAGGGTGTGAGCAGGCAGTATTGAGTTATTAGTGTGTCTCTTATCTGTTAAGACACACGTAAGTGCCACCGGAACGGCTCTTTACACTCTCAACCATTGTAAGATTGGACACAGGATAATTCTTGGTTGAAGAAGACAGACTTACCAAGGACCAAGAACCAGGAATCAACTTAAAATAAACACAGCTCTTTCTATAAACGGACAGTGTTGCATTTCAGTAAGTAAGTGAATGACTGTCATTTATGCCAAGTATATTAACACTACTTAAAACCTTTTTGTAGAGCTCTTTAGCTACAGTTCCCACCAGAATAAGTTAAGCATTCTTTGGAATACACATTTGAGAATTTACCAAACTTTTTTTTACACTCATGTTATGTGATATAGTTCTGGGTGTCAACAATTTTTTTGAAAAATTTAGTAGTGATTTTGAACAAAATCAGACAAATTGTTGATTACATTGGGTAGTGCTATTTTGATTTAAAAACCTTGAAGTGATGAAAACACCTGTGGTTAGTCAGAGTACTATTTGCTGTTTTGCAGAAGCAGCCCTTGGTTTCAGAATTTCTTTTAAGCAAGTCATTTGACTCTGAAAGGGCTCCTAGTCAGCACTGCCATTAAACAACACTGGGTCTACCTGTACACACTGCCTCATTACATGGTTGTAGCCTCTGTACACCTTTGAACCTCCAACCTCCAGAAGACACCTCCAATCACAATGCAGGGTGTTCAAGCCATGTATACCATGTCTCATCACTTACTATCATCCCTCAAAAACAGACGATGGTGAATTTCTTTAATCATCCTCTCCCTGAGCTGCCCTCCCTCCCACTGTAGACCCACA
Organism: Mesocricetus auratus; assembly: GCF_017639785.1. Lineage (NCBI taxonomy): Eukaryota > Metazoa > Chordata > Mammalia > Rodentia > Cricetidae > Mesocricetus > Mesocricetus auratus. Next base: position 3,378 of record NW_024432765.1, read on the forward strand.
CTGTCCTTTAGAAGCAGCCTCTTTCCTTATCTGATGTGCTCATTTGATTCTTTTACTTAATCTTTAGTTGCCATGCCTATTTATGGGGGATAGTGTAATGTTTCAGTACATGGATACATCATTGCATTATACCCCATAAATAGGATTTGATAAAGCAACTTGAGGTGTGATCTGCCCTATAGTGAAGCCCATATGACAAGGAATTGAGGGAAGCCTGTAGCCAACAGGGTCTGAAGGCCTCCCTCTTGTGGCAAGAATTCAGATTCAACCAATGATCATGTAAGTTTGGAGGCAGGTCTGCTCTACTCAAGCCCTGGGATGAGACTCGACCATTCCCTCCAAGCAGAGCTCTCGAAGCAGAGGACCCTGGTAAGCTGTGTCTTGCTCTTCACAGCATTTCATCTCCAGAACATGTTGCTGTGTTTGTGGTCTCACTAGTTGTTTCTTTCATAACAAATGGTCACAGATTTTTTAGATACACCTGGAGAAATTCTACAATTCTTGTGGCTCACCAGTAGTATTTACAGATTTTTCTTCCTGGGAAGAATAAACAGCTCTTCAACATACTTCTGCAGTTTTAATGACAGACCAAAGATCAATTCTGACAAAGCTCACTCTAGGGAACTGTAGGCTTTAACGGACGCTGTAACAATACGCGACACACAATTACTGACAGTAAAGCTAAGTATTTAATGTAGAAAATTACTCACAAGATACCAAACCCAGAGGAGCAGTTTTCAATGGCCAACCCGGAAGCCGATCTCCAGGAAAAGAGACCGAGACTTCCTGTGTGCTGTCTTTTATGCCTTCCCCCGTAACGCCCCTAGCCATGCCCAAAAGTGGGCCTGGCTAGTGACGTAGTTCCGCCTACGTACGTATACGTCTTTAGTCCTGCCTAAAGTGGGTGTGGTTAGCGGTGTGGTAAACCGCCCTTTTATTACCTCATCTGTATGCGCCTCTAATAAGTCACATGTTTAATGGCGGCATCAGACTTCCTCCTACAGGGAACCAATGGGTTATTAGGTTTAGTTACAGAGTTATAGGTGAGGTGTTAGACGCAGGGACATGGGTAATCTTAAAGCAACTGTACCTGGAGGTGCAAACCTACCTTGGGTGAGAACTCCCCCATGGCTGCATAGATGTGGCCCCTACGCCCTGGTCTTCACCAGTCTACATACTCAGTCTATTCTCTCTTAGACCTTGAGACCAACTTCAATTAAGGCAGAATTTAATATGACTTGTTGGGAAGAGTGGGTGGATATTCAGGTGAGGGTCCAATGACCCTGTCCTCCCCTTCCATCTCTGGAGAATGACAACGATCACGGGGACCAAGTGTAGGAATCCCCTGCAGGAAGGCACAGCTGAATCCTGATGATGGCAGCTGTTATGTTCAGAGGGTAGTGCTGTGAAGCTGGTGTTCTGTCCAAGTGAAGGCAGACCCCCACATACAAACATGGCATTACATGTGTGGTCCTACCCCTGCATGTCACTTGAGAACCTCAGTTCTATTCTAATAGAATCTTCAATCTAGTAGAGAAGAAAGGAACTAGCCCACATCCACTTAAAAAAGCAAAAGGGGATTTGGAAGTTGTCTCAAAGGACAACAGGGTGAAGCTGGGGCCCCTGGAGACTTGGGGAGGAAATGACCAAAGTAGGGGCATTCAGGAAGTTCTAGAAAAGGATGCAATAGTAGCATGTGTACATTGGTGGCAGGAAGAACATGTTTGTTACTATAAACCTGAGTGCTAGTGAAATCATGGGTATTGGTGGGGACTTTATACCCATTCATTTATTAAACCAGCATGATCCCTAATAATGATCTATAAACATTAGTCCATCTACCCACAGATATTGTCTTCACCCATCATCAAGGAAACTTCCATTTGCAACAGATGGAGAGCACTATAGAAAACCATAACAAATTCAAATTCAGAGCCCAGTCCCAATATGTGAAATACCCCCACACCCAAAATCCAGGACAATTGCAGAAGTGGGGACAACAAAAAGATTGTAAGAGTCAGAGGATCAGAGAGCTTGCTGTGAAATGGAGAACAGATTGGGAGCCGAAGTGCTGGGGGAAAGCAGATAAGAAAATGAACTCCTACACAAGACCTGCCATCCTCTGTGGCAAGGAGGGCAGGGGGATGTAAGCCCTGTATTCGTTGAGGAGGCACATGACAGGCCTTGCTTACTGTGCATCGGGAAACTCACAACCCAAAAGATTAGAAGTGCCACCTAGATATCTAGCACAGGAGGACTTAGGCCTTTCCCACTGGTGACCTCTTTTCACCCACAAAATCTTTGCGCAACATATATAGATATATATATGGAGAGAAATCAATAGATATGTAAAATAGCTATACAGATCAAATATTTTTGATAGTAAGCTAAAAAGAAATTCATCAGAAAATAATTATTTAGTATATAATTTAAGTACTCACAAGAAAGATGCTCTTTTTATTTTTCATAAAGAATTAAATTTTGACTGAATATTTGATACTTCATGATTCAGAGTACCACCCATATTTTTCTGGGTCACTGACATTTTGTTTTATATCCATCAGTGTTGAGCACACAGCAGCCTGGATTGTTGAACGGCCTTCTCCTGTTCCAGGTCCCAATCAAAGCTAGGCTTTTCTGGTCTCTTTGTATGTGGGCCAGGGTAATGCACCCAAGTGAGAAACATGCTGTCTCCAGAATCCAAATAGGCCCACTAAATGTTATGGTTCTTTCTAGGAGGGGCCAAGTGCAAAATCCTTCCTTCATCTTGGAAGGAAGTTATGTACATGCTCCACCCCAACGGACTCCTATGAATGTCACTGGGGTAGAAGGCCCTAAAGTTTGACTGGATTTGTTTCTCATCTTCTAACATGCATGTGCTCCCAACCAGTCCAAAGCAATTGCCACCCCCTCTCATTTTGTCCAATCAGCATACTGTCATCAATATAGTGGACTGATGTGGAATTTTGCAGGAAGACATGATCAAGATCCCATCAGACTAAGTTTTGTAATATACAGGGCTGGAGAGCTAATGTATTCTTTAGTGAATTGCTTACGGTGGTCCTTACGCACAGGTATGAAGAAAAGATGCAGTTACTAGATCTGTAGCTGCATAAATCTGTGCCCAACCGAGGACACTACATTGGGTACAGCAGCTGCAATTGGAGTCGTCGTTTTATCGAGTTTTCGTAAAAGAGAGATGGAGTGAGAACCACAACCCTGGCATCTTTCAACCCTTGATGGTGGCACTAATTTCTGTAATTTCTCCAGGGATGTGATACTGCTTTTGACTCACTCTTTTCCCTGACAGAGGCAACTCTAAAGCCTCCCATTTAGCCTTTCCAGCCATAACAGCCCCTACTACACAGACCAGTGAACTGATATGGGAATTCTGCCAATTTCTAAGTATATCTAACCAATTATGTATTCTGAGACTAGGGAAACAACCACAGGAGGAGCTCAGAGACCCACTGAGCCTACTGCAATTTGGACTACAGCCAAAATTCCATTAATTATGTGACCTCCATAAGGCCCTCTTTAGCAAGAGAACTTTTTGAGCCTCCCAGAATCAACATTAATTCAGAACAAATATGCAGTGGACCTTTGAAAGTCTTACCACCCTAGGGTATAGTTACACTTCTAAAGGGCTGTAGATTCCTCTTATAGGTTGATAATGCAAGTTATGATAGAAAGTGAATTAGGTAAAAAACAGGAAAGAGAATAGAGTATTTTCTCAGTATTTGCCAAATACAAATGGACTGGACATTGTGAATGTAAATCTTACTAGATAATTGTTCTTTTTGTATGTAGCTTTACTGTGTTAGAGTTAAAATCTTACCTTTTTATTTAGACTAAACAGAGAAAATGTTGCAGGGTATTTGTTTAAACTGTGAGAAGACATGTCACTGTTACTTATTTAATAAAACTCTGAATGGCAAATATCTGGGTAGGAGAGAATAGGAAGGACTTGGGGGAAAGAAAAGAATTTGGAATGAATCTAGGTGAGTGAGAGACACTAGCTAAGGCACTTGTTGTGGGATAATCTTTTTGTACACTGTGAAAATGTGTCTTTGCTGAGGTGCCTTCTGATTGGCTTAATAAAGAGCTGACTGGCCACTAGCTAAGGATGAAGAGGTTAGGCAGACTTCCAGGAGAGAACGGAATTTAGGGAACGAATCAAAGCATGCAAGAAACATCAGTGAGATGCAGAGAAAGCTGAACATACACAATGGGAGAGAGGTAAAAGCCCCATGTCAGAATGTATATTAATAGAAACAGGTTGATTTGAGTTATAAGAGCTAGTTGGGAACAAGCCCAAGCTAAAGGCCAACCATGTCATTATTCCCACCTGACAGCTGAAAAAAAGTTCAATTACATTCTCAAATCCATCAATGTAATCCACCATATAAAAAAACTGAACAAGAAAATCACATGATAATCTCACTAAATGCTGACAAAGCCTTTGACAAAATCCAACATCCCTTCATGATAAAGGTCCTGGAGAGATCTGGGATAACAGGAATATACTTAAACATAATAAAAGCTATATACAGTAAACCAACAGCCAACATCAAAATAAATGGAGAGAAAATCAACACAATTCCTCTAAAATCAGGAACAAGACAAGGCTGTCCACTCTCCCCATATCTATTCAATATTGTATTTGAATTTCTAGCTAGAGAAATAAGAAAACAAAAGGAGATCAAGGGAATACAAATTAGAGAAGAAGTCAAACTTTCACTATTTGCAAATGATGTGGTAGTTTACAAAAGTGACCCAAAAAACTCTACCAGGAAAATCCTATGACTGATAAACACCTTCAGCAAAGTGGCAGGATATAAAATTAAATTTGAAAAAATCTGTAGCCCAACTCTATACAGATGATAAATGGGCTGAGAAAGAAATCACAGAAACATCACCCTTTACAATAGCCATAAACAACATAAAATACCTTGGGGTAATGCTAACCAAACAAGTGAAAGACCTGTATTGCAAGAACTTTGAGTCTTTAAAGAAGGAAATTAAAGAAGCCCTCAGAAAATGGAAAGATCTCCCACGCTCTTGGATAGGTAGGATCAATGTAGTAAAAATGGCAATCCTGCCAAAAGCAATCTACAGATTCAATGCAATCCCCATTAAAATCCCAGCACAATTCTTCACAGACCTTGAAAGAACAATAATCAATTTTGTATGGAAAAACAAAAGACCCAGGATAGCCAAAACAACCCTGTCCAACAAGGTAAGAATCTTTAAACAAAATTAAAGAATAAATCAGAAAATGGAAAGATCTCCCATGCTCTTGAATGGGAAGGATCAATACAGTAAAAATAGCAATCTTGCCAAAAGCAATCTATAGATTCAGTGTAATCCCCATAAAAATCCCAACACAATTCTTCACAGACCTTGAAAGAACAATACTCAACTTTATATGGAAAAACGAAAGACCCAGGATAGCCAAAACAACCCAGTACAATAAAGGAACTTCCTGAGGCATCACCATCCCTGACTTCAAGCTCTATTCTAGAGCTATAGTCCTGTAAACAGCTTGGTATTGGCACAAAAATAGACAGGCAGACCATTGGAATCAAATTGAAAACCCTGATATGGACACATACACCTATGAACACCTGATTTTTGACAAAGAAGCTAAAATTATACAATGGAGAAAAGAAAGCATCTTCAACCAACAGTGCTGGCATAACTGGATTTTGGCATGCAGAACACTGTAGATAGATCCATTTCTATCAACATGCACAAAACGTATGTCCAATTGGATCAAAGACCTCAACATAAATCCAGCTACACTGAACTTCTTAGAAGAGAAAGTGGGAGGTACCATTGGACAAATTGGTACAGGAGACTGCTTCTTGAACACAACACCAGTAGTACAGACACTGAGATTAACAATTAATAAATGGGATCTCCTGAAACTGAGAAGCTTCTGTAAGGCAAAGGACACAGACAACAAAACAAAACGGCAGCCCACAGAATGGGAAAAGATACTTACCAGCCCCACATCTGACAGAGGCTGATTTCCAAAATATACAAAAAACTCAAGAAGCTAGTCACCAAAACACCAAAGGATCCAATTAAAAAGTACTAAACATCCAAAACAGAGAAACCCTGTCTCGTAAAAACCAAAAAAAAAGTACTAAACAGAAAATTCTCAATAGAGGAATCTAAAGTGTCTGGAAGACACTTAAGAAAGTGTTCAGCATCCTTAGCCATCAGGGAAATGCAAATCAAAACAACTCTGAGATACCATCTTACTCCTGTCAGAATGGCTAAAATCAAAAACACCAAGGACAGCTTATGCTGGAGAGGATATGGAGAAAGGGGAACACTCCTCCATTGCTGGTGTGAGTGCAGACTTGTACAACCACTTTGGATATCAGTATGGCGATTTCTCAGGAAAATGGAAATCAGTCTACCTCAAGATTCAGCAATTCCACTCTTAGGCATATACCCAAAGGATGCACATTCATACAACAAGGACATATGTTCAACTAGGTTCATAGTAGTGTTGTTTATAATAGTCAGAACCTGGAAACAACTATATGCCCCTCAACCAAAGAATGGATGGAGAAAATGTGGTACATTTACACAATGGAGAATTACTCAGAGGGAAAAAAATTCAAAATTCACAGGCAAATGGATGGAACTGGAAGAAAACATCTTGAGTGAGGTAACCCAGTCATAGAAAGACAAACATGTACTGACTCATATATGGATATTAGATGTAGAGCAATGGACTACCAGCCTACAATCAACACCACCAGAAAATCTTGGAAACAAGTCGGACCCCAAGAGAAACACACATGGTCCCCTGAAGAAGAGGAAAGGGGCAAGAACCCCAGAGCAACCTGGGAGCACACAGGGGTGGGGGAAGGGAGGAGGTAGGAAAAAGAGAAGTGGAGAATAGGAGGGGGAGGAGAACAAGGGGGATCAGGAAGACTGAGACAGGGGAGGAATAGAGGAGAGCAGCAAGGGAGACACCTTGACAGAGGGAGCCAGTATAGGTTTAGAGAGAGGTCTGGCACTAGGGAAATGTTCAGGGATCCACTGGGGTAACCCCAGCTAGGAATCTAGGAAGTAGTGGAGAGGCTGCCTTTGATGCCCTTCCCTTATAATGAGATTGATGACAACCTTGGTTGCCATCCTAGAGCCTTCATCTAGTTGCTGATCAAAGCAGAAGCAGGCACCATACTCTTGGAATCCAGTTGTAGAGAAGGAGAAGGGATGAGCAAAGGATCCAAGACCGTGCTTGAGAAACCCACAGAAATCGTAGACATTACCTAGTGAGAGCACAGAGACCCTAGTCGTAAAGCTGGGGAATCAGCATTGGACTGAACCAAGTCCTCTGAATGTGAGTGCCAGCTAGGAGGCCTGGGCGGTCTATGGGGCCTCTAACAGTGGAGCCAGGGTTTATCCCTAGTGCACAAATGGACTTTGGAAGCCTAATCCCTATGGAGGGATACTATTGCAGCCCAGATATACAAAAGGGCCCTCCCCCAAATGATGTGACAGACTTTGATGATCCATCCTTGGGGAGAGTGTGGGTCGGTTGGGGGTTATGTGGGGGCATGGGAGGATGGGAAGGCAAGGAAATGGGGGAATTAATATATAAAATAACATTGTTACTAAAATACAAAAAGAGTTGCCATGGTCAAGGTGTCTCTTCACAGCAATAGAAACTCTAACATACCCTGTCTTATAGCCTAAGGTGGAAAGTCATTGGCAAAGATACATGATATAGACACAGTGTCCTCCTTACACATGATCACTTCATGCACCAACAGGAACACACATACACACACACACACACACACACACACAGAGAGAGAGAGAGAGAGAGAGAGAGAGAGAGAGAGAGAGAGAGAGAGAGAGAGAGAGCTGAAACACCTTCCTTATCTAATGCAGACTAAGCAAATCTAGTCACATTTAGGACTCTATTCCAGATTCTTATTACAATGACCCTGAATTTCATTAAGCTAATCACCTCAATTCGCATCATATAACCTTATATTAAGTGATAAGGACAGTCACTTAATCAGTTTTGTTTGGACACAGCTGCAAGCCCTTCAACATTATCTTGGCTTACTGTATTTTTTTATCATTTTTTTATTTTAAATAGCTTGTTTTACATGTCAATCCCAGTTCCCTCTCCCTCCCCTCCTCCCGCACTCCCCTTCCCCCCCACCCTCCCACCCTATTGCCAAATCCTTCCACATAGGGGATATCAGAGTCTGTCATTTTACTCTGGCTTACTGTATTTTTTAAGAGAGCAATTTACACTTGCTTCTTCCTTTGTGAACATTTTTTCAGTTCTCCTAATATTTTCTTCTTGTTTAATTGCTAGAAGAACCTACTTAGATGTTTTCACAGGTTAATAATTCCCCAACTGATGCCTACAAGTGCATTTTTATTACAAGGAAATTAGTCCACGGTATTTTCCTGGGGTTTAATGTGCCATATTAATGTTTTTATTAGCTGCAGCTGATGAGGACATTCTGGCTTAATTCCAAGGCTCCCTTTGCCTCTCTCAAAAGGAAAAATCAATGAGTGAATTTTCTCAGAACTGCATTTTTTGTGGTTTTTAGAGACAGTGTTTCTCTGTATTGCTTTGGAGCCTGTCCTGGAACTCGCTCTGGAGACCAGTCTGGCTTAGAACACACAGAGATCCACCTGCCTCTGCATCCCGAGTGCTGGGATTAAAGGTGTGTGCCACCAACAACCAGCGTTAGTTTTTTTTTGTGGCAGAACTGCATTTTTGATGTTGGAAATGAGATGTATTCCAGTCTCTAATTTGGTATGATTCGATATGAAGATGCAGGTGAGGACTTCAGATCCCGGGAAGCATTGAATCTTGTAACCTCACTTGCATGAATGAAAGAAATTACATCAAGATGAAGATTTGACACTAAGATATTCGGGTTTGGGTTTCCAGAAAGGCTTTTCAAAATCAAATGAGCCCAAATCTATATTAGACAACCATCGATAACAGAACCAATGTCTAGAACCTCCTACAGTGTTGTAGACTCCAAGTGGGTAGCCTCATGGGCAAGAGACATGGAATCAACGAAACAGACTCTGGAGGCAGGTGAGAAGCAAAAAGCAGACTCCTTTATTGAGGGTATGGGCAGGCCTTTTATAGCCCCTCCTGGACCCAGGGGCAGTGCCAAGCTGGACCTCTGTGTTGTCTCTCTCCCTGACCCAGGACATCATGATGTCAGTGGTCTCCAGGCCTCTCAGCAGACTTCCGGTTGCAAATGTGCATGCATGGCTGGCCTAGAGCTGGCTATTAGCCTCCTCCTACACAATAGGACATTCAAGACAGGAAAAAGAAAAGATGCACAAGCATTTAAGAGATGAGTTAGAAGTGAGAAGCAGAAACAGCAGCTAATTCTCTGATTTAGTCAGTGATAGAGAGGACAGAGTATACAGTGCCCATCGCCATAGGCAAAGCCAAGCTGTTGTCATTCTAGGTGGGAGCCTTCAAAACCTTCAAAAGCCTGTTTCTGTGAGACATCTAAAGAAATATTTGAATTTTTCTCTTTCCTTTCCCTGCTTTTTTGTTTTTTTTACAGAGTCTCACTATGTAGCCTTGGCCAAGAAACAGATTATGCAGCCCAGGCTTGCTTTTAACACAGAGATCTGCCTTCTTCGGTTTTCCTAGTGCTGGAATTGAAAGCATGTTCTAGTACATACAGACTATTTGGAAGTCTGTATTTGACCATCATTGTGAGAATGAAATGTCCAATTTTTATGAGTCATAGCCTGCACTAGTAGAGATAACTGACTCATCCTTTCCAAGGTCTGAACCTCGATCTACAGCACAGAATAGTCCAAGGACCAGAGATCAGTCTTTAAAAAAATCTAAGGGTTGAGTTATAACTCAGTTTGGATAACAAAAACTTAAGAAAAAGTTCTTTTCTGGCTTCTGCAATGCCCTGGGTTTGATATGTAACAACATTTAAAGTCCTGCCTAGAGGCACATGCATGCCTGTAACTCCAGCACTTTCAGAAGCATCAGAAGTTCAAGGTCATTCTCTGCTTCATAACAAATGTGGTACCAGACTAGGCTGAATGACACCCTGTCTCAAAAAAAAAACACAGAAACAAAGCAAAACAAAAATCAAACAACTTAAATATTAGATGTATTCTGGAAATTTTAACCTTAAAATTTTTATACTAAAAGCAAAGTAAGTGGGTATTGTGATGGGGAAGAGGATGAAAAACAAAATATAATGACCAACAGTTGCATGGAAGGTAAGGAGAAATCAAACCAAAGAGGAAAAGAGACTGTGGAGGAAGGAGTTAGGGACATGGATCCATCAGGTAAGTGCCTGGAGCACAAAAACAGGGAACTGAATTTGATCCCAACACACATATTAACAATGGGCATCACGTCACATGTCTGTAAGTTCTGTGTGGCAGGGCCAGAGCCAGTGGATACCTAGAGCACATGGGCAGCCAGCACAATCTAATTCATGAACTTCAGGTTCAGTGAGAGATGCTGCGTCAAAAAATAAGGTAGAGAGCAACCAAATGTCTCTGCACACATGCATATGTGTCACAGATATGAATATCTACATCACATACCGCTTAACCACACACAACACAACCTAACCAGTGAGAATCCCTCCACTCCCTACTGCTGAGGTGCTTCATGCAAGGGCAGGTTGTGCGGATACTATCATGTGTACAGAGAGCTGAGACTGTGTTATTAATGTGAGTTTGGAGGTCAACAGTCCTTAAAAAGAGTGCAAGTTCCTACACTTGTCAGAACTCACACTATGATTCATATCCTCTGTCTCTCATCTGTAAAAATACGCAAAGAAAAACCAGGCAACAAGGCAATGGGGAGGTCTGTGGAGTGGTCTCCAAGGCTTGTACCTTGATGGCATAATTTGCTATTATTAAAAGTTTGTGAGTTGTTAAAACCACTTAGGGTAAGCACTATAAAGAAAACTAAAGACAATCAGAATCAGGTGAGGTTTTACTACAGTGTGATATGTAAACTTAGTGTCAGCAATGAACATGACAGAGAGTCCCCAGTGTCTGATGAGTTAACATTGTCCCAGGAATCAAATTAATGGCATGTAAACCTCTACCATGAGTGTAACTATCATTGACAGTTCCCTGTCCTTTTCCCAACTGGGCTGAAATCTTTCAGACCCAGAGTAGCAGCTAGCTCACAAGCAGCTCTCACCCACCTTCAAGCAATCAAGATTAATCAGTGCTGCAGGCTAGGGTCTATGTGCTTCATGAAGGAGTTCAGGTGAGTTGGGTTCCCAAGAAAACCTTCAGTCAGATCTGAGTGCTGACAGATGAATGGGAGACAGACCATTTCCAGAAAGAAGTATGTGGGAGAAAAACGGCCTCCTTAGGAACGTTTCATGCATGTCCCAGTGATTCTGACCATGGCTGGACCATGGTGGAGGCCTTTGTAGGACAACTGAAGGAGAGACGGCAGGAGGTTATGACGTGGACATCTTGCACACATCAGGAGTGCAGAAAAGAAATAGCTATCTTAGGGGAGACACTCTGATCCTTGATCCGCTGAACCCCAAGTTATTTGATCTTATTGAACATTTAATCTCCACTTGGTCTTTGGTAGGTTATATCTGGACTTTGTGTCACCAGCCCTTTGAATTCCAAACACAGCTTTGGCGTCCCCAGGCACCTTAACAGTTCTTTTAGAGGGTCACATAGCACTCACTCCAAAGCGAAGTCACTTTGAGCCCTCAGTGTTGGGACCAGTCGCTCTAAAGACTTTCCTGTGAACCCAAACGTTTCATCTCCTGTCAAGGGAGTACCTGGGAGCACTGTTGAAGCGTTCAGTACACACTGAGTGTGTGCACGCACAGCCGTAGCTGTCATTCCCTCTCAAGCACCACTCAATGCAGCAGTGTGGATTCCACTCATCAACATTTGAAACGCATGGTAGGAGGTGTAGCTCAGAGGGTAGAGACACGTGCGTGCTAGGTACATGCCAGCATACATGAAGTCAGAGCTTTGTTCCCAGCACTGCCTGATGCTGACTGTCTGTAATTTCAGCCCTCAGGATGTTGAGACAGGATCAGAAGATCCAGGGCACCACAGGCCACATAGCCAGTTTGTGCAATATGTGAGTTTGTCTCCTTTAATAATGCCTTGGAGCTGACGTTGCACTGATTCTTCTCAAAACAAGACTTGGAATGCAGGGTCTTTATGGTGTTCTGTAGCTGTGGTGGGCAAGGCAAATGGTGTCTTGCTAATGACAGTCCTTTCTGTTCCTCCTAGTGAATGAATCTGATCCGTTCTCTCAGCCTGAAATCCTGGGAATTCTTCACATGCTTATTACACATGTCAGCCTAAGGAAACCACACACACAGCATAGCCAAACCCACAAAACTATGCTTGATATCAATTCAGCTGGGAGGTAAAGGGTGGCACTGGATCTCACTCTTTAACCCCCACTAGATAGAACTCACTATAGCCCAGATTTGCTCCAAACTTATTGCAAAATCTCCTGCTTGGTGCTAGGACTACAACTGAGAACCACCAAGCCCAGCATATGCTATCGATTATTTCCTCTTCCCAGATCCCTTCCTTCACCCAGGTGCAAAGAAAACAGTAACTTATAAGCAGTAGCATCCAGGGCTGCTCATCAGAAGTCTCCTGAAGCATAAAAGGAAATCCGTGAGCATCCAATTCCAATCGGCAGCACCTCGTTTTCTTCAGGCTCCCGAGGCCTCCTCCTAACAGCTGGTGCTAATGACTTTCTGGGCTTGCAGCCCTCTGGACATCTGGGGGCACAGTGGGGACAAGCTTCATGAATTCCCCTGTTTATAGCCTACCTCCTGTTAAATATTGGATTGAGAATGCCTCACAAAAAATAGTACCAAAACCATGAGATAAAAATAAATACATAGAAAATTCATATGATTTGAGTGTTTAAAACTGTACTTGTTGAATATTTTAATATAGGCGGGTAGAAATCTTCAACTGCTACTAATCTGCAAGTAGCCAGCACTGAACTGGAAAGATCTATGTAGAAGTAGTACCTTGGATTCGAAAGCAGTATGTCTTACGTGTTCGTGCTCTTGAGGCAGGGAGCTGCAGGGAGCTGCAGGAATCTTCATCTCTACTTTAAATGCAGGCACTGGTGTGCTGCGGCATATTAGTTTAAGGTGTGCTACATCCATTTGTGTTGTAGAACATTTGTTTAATGATGCAAAGACCTGTTGCATTCTTTTATGTTGCATTTGTTTAACTTTGTAAAACTGTTTTACTTTGCCTGTCTAAAACACTTGATTGGTCTAGTAAAAAGCTGAACGACCAATAGATAAGCAGGAGAGTGATAGGTGGGGCTTCCAGGGAGCAAATAAATCTAGGCTTTGGAGGAGTGAGGAGCAAGAAAAGGAGAAGAAGAGGAGGATGGCAGGGGCCAGACACCCAGACACACAGTCAACCATGGAATGAGAAAGAAAGCAAGGTATATACAATAAAGAATACTAAAAATCCCAGAGAAAAAAACATAAAGAGAAATGGGATAAATTAAGTTAGAAAAGCTGGCTAGCAACAAGCCAACCCAAGGCTAAACTTTTTCATAAGTAAGAATAAGTTTTTATGTATTTATTTGGGAGCTGGGTGGTGAGCCCTCAGAGACAAACAAACAAACAAAAGAAATACAACTACACAAGTGTGTCGGACCTAATACAAAGAAAGTGGTGTGCATCCAAATTGTCTGTTTTACCTGTCTGGGAGAAACAGTTCAATTCTCCAAAGAGAAGAGCATGGCTTTAAACTATCACTCAGAAATCAACTTGAGTACCATCTTGTGCACAGAAAGAACTCAAGCAACTGGCAGATGCCTTACCAATCCCAGATACAGGTGTCTACATCCATACCTCTCTGGTCTACATTTGGAATTTTTAATTGAACCATGAAATTTCTAAGGAAATTCAAGTTTGAACATTGAATTTAAGTCTGATGTCTATGTGACTTGTAATGTTGGGAGATTTCTTTTAAGGAACACCAGTTTTGCTTTGGGAGGGAGCTGAGCATATAGCTTATTTGGGAGACTGTTTGTCTGCCACACAGGATACCTACCTCTGAAAGACAAAATAAAGCAAAACAAATAACTAGACATAGTGGTGCATGCCTATAATCCTAGCATTCAGGAGGTAAAAGTGGGGAGGTCAAAGTTTGGTTGCCTTACCCACATCAGACAGCTTGTAACAACCTGTCCCTCCTGATTTATATAATTCAACCCCCTCTTCTGGTATCTGTGGGCACCTGCACTCACAGGAATATACCACACACACCACACACACACACACACACACACACACACACACACACACACACACACACAATATGACATGGCCACACAGCAGAATACTGATCACACCGTAACAGGAAAAGCACTGATGAGCATGACATAGTTGGATCTCAAGACCACTACACCAAGGGAAAATGTCAGAAATAAAACAGTACTTGGCTGTCATGGAACACTGTCCCATAGCTATAGCACCGCCATTGTCATTTTAATCAGGTTATCTGTGGTTACCTGCAGACATTCCTTAGCAGGATCCAACCCGTTGAAGGTCCCCCATAGAAAGAGTGAGCGAAGCATTATCAACCCCTGACCTGAGGTTAGAGACACTCAGTTCGACCCTCCCCGCTGCATACAGACTTGGGAGGAGATATAGAGAGGTGACAAGCTAACTAGAGCGACATTCCATCTGTGCAGCTTTTAGGAGGTTATCATCCACACCGGGGTGGAACTTCTCACTGAGGCGGCTGTGGGGCGATCACCTGTACTCCTGTCAGTGACTCCTCCCCTACACTACTGTGAGGAAGCCAGTTGAACCCATGGATTCACCAAGCAAAACTTCAACAGAACCACTCCATTAGTCTGGTTGGTACCCTGTGTAGAGTGAGTACATGCTTCTTCACAGCTCTGAAGGAAAAGTTAATGAAGCTATACCAGGACACATTCACATAAAACTCTTAAAAATGCAAACTCCAGAGCCGGGCGGTGGTGGCACACGCCTTTAATCTCAGCACTCAGGAAGCAGAGGCAGGCGGATCTCTGTGAGTTGGAAGTCAGCCTGGTCTTCAAAGAGAGTTCCAGGACAGGCTCCAAAGCAATACAAAGAAACTCTGCCTGGAACTCCAGTCCCCACAGCCCCGCCGCAGAAGCAACCTCCATTATACAATAAAAGTAGACCAGTGTGAGCCAGAGAGATGGATCAGGAGGCATAGCTGCTTGCCAAACAAGCCCAGTGACCCGAGTTCAATCCCCAGAGACCGCATAAAGATGGACGGAGAAAACAAAGTCCACAAAGTTGTCCTCTGATAGTCACACATGCATCACGGTATCTTCCTCCACATACATCACACATACAATAGTTATAAGTAAAATAAGTTTAAAGGGGTTATAGACATAGCTCAACATTGAAAGCACTTTCTTGTTGTTTCAGAAGACCAAAGTTCAGTTCCCAGCACCCACATCAGATGTCTCATAGCTGCCTGTAGCCCCAGCTCCAGGAGATCCAGTGATTTCTAGCTTCTGTGTGGGCACCCGTGCATACATGGCATACTCACACACATGCAATGCACATAGACACACACACACACACACACACATACACTCACACAGGCACATCGACACACACACAAACACAAATGAAAATAATATATTGAAAGTAAATAAATAAGCTTAAAAGTAAAGCAGTGGTGCATTGACTGGGGCAAAGGGCATTGGTTGGGTGATGGAAATGATCTGCATGTCAACTGTGGCAAAGAGGGTGGGTGACAACTTGCAAATCCAATGAATGGCCTGGGTCCAGTACTGTAATCCAAGCACTCGGGAAACTGAAGCAGAAAAACTGTGGCTAGAAGGACTCATGCCAGCTCAGCTACCTACAAAGACCTTGCAACTGAAAAAAATAAAAATAAAATCTAATTTCATTGAATTATACATTGAAGTGGATGCCATTTGAATCCATAATATGTGTATCCCTGGGTGCCCTTGAATTCACAGAGATCCATCTGGGATTAAATGTGCGTGCCACTACTGCCCAACTTCTATAGCTAACTAGTATGGCTGGCTTTACATTTGGATCCTTCAGACAATCTTTATTAAATCATAAATAATATATCACCACACAGATGTGTAACGTGTAGTCTTTCTGCCAGCTTCCTGGGTCCTGCAGCTGCCTCAGCCCCCAAATAACACATGAGACACTGTATTAATTATGAAGCTGTTGGCTGTATGCTTGGATTTCTCATCGGCTAGCTCTGACTTAATTACTAATCCATAACTGTTAATCTAAATATTTTCACGTGGTGTTCTCTTACTGGAGAACAGATCTTGACCTCTTACTCCTTCAGTGTTCTACATCATAACTGACTGTGCCTCTTTCCCAGAATCCTCCTCGAGTCCTAGCCCCACCTATCTTGCTTTCCTATTGGCCAACAGTGCTTTATTTAATCAGCCAATAAGACAAGTACATATACACAGAAGGACTTCCCCCCATCAAAGATGGATCTCTGTGAGTTCAAGACCACCCAGGGCTGCATGAGAGCGAATCAGCCTAAAAGAATTATAGAACTCATGCCTTCAATCCCAGCACTAAAGAGATATATAAGGAAGAAGCAAAGGGTCTCATGTGAGATGAGTTTCCAGTCACAGGGAAGACAGGATCTCCCTTTCAGCCTTGGTAGAGGTAAGAGCTACTGGCTGGCTGCTTTGCTTCTCCAATATTCAGCTTGAGCCCCAATATTTGCCTAAGGGGTTATATTATTCATATTACAAAGTACTGATCTAAAATTCAGGAGGAAATAACTGATAATATTCCCACAAACAAATACCCATAATTACAGGTATATTATGATGCCAGGGAGAATAAACTGTGGTTGTTTAGGGTGATCTTTATCTTCCTCATCTTCATCTTCTTCTGCCTCAGTACAAACATAATTCGAAGGGAAATGTGAAGGCATGCAGTGAGAATATAATCAAACACATTAATCTTTTGAACTGATACTAACTACAGAATAAACGAGTTTGTCTTTAAAGCCAATTGTTAAAGTCAATAGTGGGCAGAATGAACCTGGTGAGATTTTGTGATTTCTCCATACCCTGTGTTTTAAATTTTTAACACCACAGTTATGATCAGATTGCCACCATGTTTATTAAGAATTAAAGTTTAGGAATTGCGGTTAATGGCTTTTTTGAAACATGGCACAAGCTGGATTCATCTAGGGAGAAGGGATCTCAGTTGCGATGATTCTGCCATCAAACTGGCCTGTAGGTGTGTCTGCAGGCATTTTCTTGGTTAATGACAAGTGTGGGGTGGCACAGTACTATGGGCAGGAAATCCTGAGCTGTTCAAAAGGAGGCTGAGCAGGCCATGGGAAGACAGTAAGTCACTTTTGGTCACTTAGTAGAAAGCAAACAAGGGCAGATCCTATGAATTTTGTAAACTAATTTATATTTTCTTTTTTAATTTTTTTTAATTTAAGTTAGAAACAAGCTTGTTTCATGTGTCAATCCCAGCTCCCTCTCCCGTCTCTCCTCCCCCGCCATGGGGCAGGCGAGGTGAGGGTACAGCCTACCCAGAGTTTGCCAAGGTCGCGATACTAATTTATATTTTCGAAGTTAGGAAACTCCCTCACTTCTATTTTCTAGAGGTCATAAAATGTGCCAGCAATACTTAGACAAATCTTCCATGGAATCACATCACATGCCTGTAACTCCAGAACCTACTACAGAATTATCAGTAGTTCAAGGTCATCCTCAGCTACATAGCAAGCTTGATGCCTGAATAACACTCTGTCTTTAAAGAATAAAAGTCTAAAGTATTTAACACTCTGTCTTTAAAGAATAAAAGTCTAAAGTATTTAACACTCTGTCTTTAAAAAATAAAAATCTAAAGTGTTGGATTATGTTCCAGAAAAATCTAGCCTCAAAATAATAAGTGTGGCTGGGCATTGGTGGCGCACACCTTTAATCCCAGGACTCAGAAGGCAGAGGCAGGCGGATCTCTGTGAGTTCTAGGCCAGCCTGGTCTACAGAGCGGGTTTCAGGACAGCCTCCAAACAAAATAGAGAAACCCTGTCTCGAAAAACCAAAATAATAATAATAATAATAAGTGTGTAAATAAATAATGAGTGTGTAAAGCAATTGGAAAAGGGATTACGAACAAAGTATAATGATACATAGTTACAAAGTGCTATAAAGAAATCTGGTATTTTGTATTTTAACTTATCAAAATAGTTTTAATTAATAAAAAAGAAGGGTAAAGGAAAAGAGAACCAATGTGAAAAAGAAGTTGTGGATGGAGGAGCTAGGGACGTGAATCAGTCAGTTAAGTGCTTGGAGCAATGAATTGTTAGAAATTTTTACAGCATAATATTAAAGATGAAAATTCATTATTTTGGTGAAATTTGGTACTGTCACTTGAGAGGTAGATGTAGTGGCATCTCAGTCTCCCAGTGGAAAGGTAACTGACGACCTGGAAATAGTCACGCCAGATACCCAACCCAGTGCTACGGGGGTAGTCAAATGGAATACTCCCGAAGGATGTCCATCACCTGTGAAAAGACAGGCCTGACCTTGTTAGAAGCTGACATTTAAACTGAGTCTCCTCTGTGCTTCATGTGGGCTGGGCTGAGTGAGGTAAGGGTCCTAATCTAATTGGTTTCACTGATTTTAATATTCCAGGAACATTCAAGTACCCTCCTGAGAGTGGATGAACCCCCTCTGGCTGATGACAGCTTTTTTTCTTGAAACTCTCCTGATGTATGAACACAATCATCACTGTGGTATGTAACTCTCCTCAGAGGAGGGAGGAAACAAGAAACAGAAAACTAAAGCTACACACAATCTTTCATTGCCTTCATATTCAAGAGGTTCACACGCGCATGCGCGCACGCACACACACACATGCATATATGTATACTTTTTACCATTTAAGGCATTTCTATCTTGTAAAACATAGTAATTCTTCACTGTATGCAGCTCAGTGGAAGACCATGTGTGTGCAAGGTCCTGAGCTCAAGTCCGAGAACCACAAAATACTGCCTTTTCCCTCTGTTCTTATACGAGCCTTAAGTTTGTAGGATTAAGTACATGGAACTGTTCTCAAATTTTAACAAATTCTTATGGAGCCTATGATGGAAGCTGTTCCTGGGCACCAGAGATAAAGGTTCTGGTTCCTAGAAACCAGCTTCCCCCTCAAAAAGACATAGAGCAGACATGGATACAGCAGCAGGTACAGAGACTACACTCTGATAAACACTGTCAAGAAGGCAGAAAATAACCAGATGCTTTTCTCATAACATAAGGACTGAGTACCAAGATAAGAAACTCTCTTGTGTAACTGAGATCAATATTTACTGGAAGAGCAGTCCCGGAAGAGGGAACAGTAACACCAAGAGCCTTAATGTAGGTGTGCACAGACTGTGTTCAGAGACTGGCAAAGAGGTCAGCGAGGATGGGGGATGGGATAAGGGGGCACTAAGGATATCATAAAAGACAGGAGTTAATCAGACTTGCAGCTTTTGAAAATGGCTCAGGCTACAGGGCAGAGAATGACCTCAGCTGAGCACACAGAGAAGGAAACCCATAAGGAGGGTCTTGGAACTTGGGGAATGAACAATGGTGCCTGAAAGTAGATATATTGTAGATCTGCTAAGAACTGATGATTTTGGAGGAAAAGCCTTGGTAATTATTATCTGAGGCACAAGAGGTAGGAAGACTCCACATCATTAATGGAATGCAAAGACAATATACAAATTTAAGAATGCTATTAGAGACACATGGTGTGATGGCCATGACAATGACATTCACTTGCAAAGGTTTCAAATCCAGGAAAGGTCAAAATATGGAAATTATCAACAGACAGAAACAGGGACTAGGTACTTGCTCCTTTTAGTGTGATGTGGCTGAAATGAACCGTAATAGTTGAACATGAAAACTGTCAGGTTGGATGTACCTCATTCCACAGTGTGGTGCTGTATGCCATGCGTGAAGTCCCAGTTTCATATCCAGCAACACATAAACCTAGTGTGGTAGCACATGCTTGTAATGCTAGCACTTGGGAGATGAAGGCAGGAGTTTCAGAAGATCAAGGTCATCTTTAGCTACACAGAGAATTAGAGTTACCATGGGCTATATGAAACCCAGTTCCTTAAGGAAGGAATGAAAGTAAGGAACAAGAACAAGAGAGAGAGAGAGAGAGAGAGAGAGAGAGAGAGAGAGAGAGAGAGACAGACAGACAGACAGACAGACAGACAGACAGACAGAGACAGACAGAGACAGACAGACAGACAGAGACAGAGAGGAGGAAGGAAGGAAGGAAGGAAGGAAGCAGGGAAGGAAGAAAGGAAGAAAAAGAGAAGAGAAAACAGTATACTATTGGGCGACATTGTGAGCTAGCCTTGCAAGCTTGAACAATGCTTGGTGACATTATGTCATATTTTCAGAGAAATAAATAATTATATTGTCACATATGGCTAGAAGAGATAAAATGTGTCTAGACAGCACCCCCTCTAAGCCAATTCATCTGTCTGGACTTCTCCAAAAGAACATCTTAGCAGCAGCTTCATAGCTCACACTGATCCTTTGTTCTGAGGAGTTAAGTTTTCCAGGAACTCAAAATCCTTACTGGCACCATCCCATAAGCTCATGTTGTTATCTGAACAAGGAGAGAGTAACAGGCTCTGATTTATCTACAAGCTGCTGGTCAAGTAACCACACTGGGTACTCAAATACTGTCGGAGCAGAACTTAAAATGAGTTTGTTCAAATCCAGAATTGTTCCTCTCTGGGATAAAGCTTGCTTTTCTTATTAATTACAAACATATCTCCAGTCTATGGTCACCAAAACCAAGCTTTAATTTTGCTCAGGACCAGACAGGTACAAATTTGTCTCAGAGGCAGACCCCAGCAAAGGCTGACCCAGGATCTCCAAATGTGGACACTTCTATTTTGCTTTTCCATGTCCAAAAGACCATCACATAGCGAGCATTTCCATGTTGTCATTAACACATCACATAGTGAGCATCTCCATGTTGTCATTAACACATCACACAGCGAGCATCTCTGGTCTGTCATTAACACATCACAGGAGTGAAGACGTCTTGCAGTATGCCATCCCAGCATGAGGACAGGTAGCAGAACAGAAGCATATGTCCTCAGCCTTCTGTGTCTGCCTGACCCTGGACAGCTCCTCGGCTGTTCTTTCTGCCTTCTTAGAGCAGCCATTTTTCATATGAATCCTCATCTTTTGCCTCTTTGCCCACTAACTTTATGAGGCAGAGATCTCTTTTCAGTGACTGTCCCTTCCCCTTTCTGTGTTGCAAACAGGGGTTAAGGTCACAATGCACACGAGAAAGCAGGCGGCTTCTATGAGGAAGGGAACTTCCCTGAGCTGAGTTATATTAGCCTCTGCCATGTGCCTCTGAAGAATGGGGACATCTTTCAAATGAAGAAATGTTTACCAGTGCCTGGGAACCCTATGCCCATAGATGGGTTTTCTTTTTTTGTAAATCCAAAATTAATTAAAGATGACCCGGTGGGTAAAAGTGCTTGTCACATACACTTGATGGTCTGAGTTCAATCCCTGGAAGCCATGATGGAAGGAGAGAACTGACTACCCTAAGTTGTTTTTGACCACACACTCACACACACACACACACACACACACACACACACACACACACACACCCTCACACATACACCATGACATCCATACCTTCCATTCACATGTATCATATGTGTGCACATGCACACACAGATAACTGCATTAACAAATTGAAAAAAGTGCTTTAATTAAAAGATGTGTTGCTAAAAATGTCTCTACACCTGGGAATAGATAAAACCCTTGGAATGGTACTGCTAGATTTCTCTGACGTTGAGAATAACATTGAGTGTGAAACTTAAAAGCTAGACAAGGAAAACTTAAATTTGTTCTAAGGATATGAAGTGGTTCTCCAGCAGATGGTGCTCTAAGAGTAGGACATGCCGAAGAACCTCAGACATTGCTAACTATCACAAAATCTATCACCTCAAGGTACTAGCTGGTAGTAGCTAGTCCTGCTTTTAAGCAAGATGTAAAGATGCCACTTGAGACATCGTTTGCTGACTGTCACTATAAAGGAGAGCAGGTTCATTCAGAGTGTGCAGAGCATAAATATGAAACTGAGGCCGGGTCTGGAGTCACCTGTAATCCCAGCCCTCAGGACGCTGAGGCAGAAGGATCTTAAGTATGAGTCCAACCCGGGCTACACTGCAGGATTCTCCCTCCAAAAGTTAAATAATTACTTACAACAGAAAACCATCCGAATTGATTGCTAACACACACAAACCAGAATGTCCCACATCATAGTGAAAGGGCTGGGCTTTTCTTAGATTTGGTACCGCTAAGCTCAGATTTCCCTCCTGACAAAACAGACCATCCGTCTGGACCAGAAGTGCTGTGCTTTCCCGGAAACACATCCCACTTCCTGCTGTCTTCCTGTCTTCATCATTGCTGTTACCATGTCATCTACCTGCCACCCAGACAGTGACTGCATAGGGAGATGTACTTCACTGTAGTACATGATAAGTCATATGTAATTTTAGGAGATGAGGTCATCGATCATGAAACTAAGCCATATTATACATTAATTCCATGTGTAAATGTACACTAAGAATATTTCATGCACCATCACATTTACTCCTCACAATCCAGGTAGAAATATCAATGTCCTTGTCTTACATATGGGAAACTGAGGCCCGAAGATGGCAAAGACTTTGGTAAAAATTCAGTGTAGTTTCCTGGTGAGCCAGGACTTGCACTCAAGTGAGTTCATTGGAAACCAGAAGCAGGGGAGTTTCCCGAGTCCACTCTGTCACTCATTGTTAGAGCTGGCTGGTTCAAGAGGCTTCACAGGGAAGGATTTGAACTGAACTAATTCTATCTCTTCATTTTAATTTCACTGCTCTATTTTTAGAATAATGTATTTCTAGTGGTTATTTCCCTACAACGTAACAACCTTACCATACTATAGGTGAGAGTAGTATTAAAATGTGTAGAAAGGGATCAGACTTAGTCTTGATTAGCGCTGTCAACTTGACAGAGGCTAGAGTGATCTGAGAGAAACTGCCTAGACCGTATTGGAAAGCTGTCTTGAGCACTATTGATGTAGGAGGTCCCAGACCACTGAGGGCATCATCACATCCTTGACAGACTGTTCTGGGCAATGCCAAAAAGCTAATTTGGCACAATTCTGACAGGGCTCCCTCGAGCAGCATTCCTTCCTGGTTTCTGCTGTCATTCCTTGGCTGTGAGTTCCCTTGTTAGGGGTAATGCTGTTTGGGAAAGCAAGCAGACCTGCCCTCAGGTTCCTGCCTTGAGTTCCTGCCCTGACTTACCCCAATAATAGAATGTAACCTCTAGTTAAAATGAACCTCTTCTTTCCCCAAATTGCTTCAGGTCAGAGTGTTTCATCACAGCAAGAGTGATGACACTAGAACAGGCTTCTCTTGGGGATGGGATTATCTCGGATGGTTGGAAGGTACTCAGGTAGTTGAACTGTTGCTTTCTCTTTGTTGTTCTAGAAAAAATGATAGGCAATATGTATGTGGGAGATGGGCTCATTACTTGGCCTCAATTAACTTACCATTCTGAAGCCAATGAGACGCTTCATACCATATAGTAGGGGATATTTCCACCGAATATTATTGTCTAGAATTGTCATCACAGTAGAAATAGGCAGCTTGGTTGCAGAAGAAGACACTAGTAAACATAGGCAGAACCTACCAAAATCAGAACAAATTTAATAATTCTAAATTGATTATTTAAAAATCTTATATAGGCATTTTAACAGATGAATCACACCATTTTCTGATCTTTTTCTGGATGAGGGTAATATATATTAATTTAAACATTAAGAGGTAATAGGAGTCAAGGGTAGTATATCATGCCTGTAATCTCAGAACTTGGCAGGCTGACACAGGAGGACTGCCACAAGTTTAGTGCCAGCCTGAGCCAAATAGAATGTTCCAGGGCAGTCTCAGCTACTGAGTGAGACCTTGCTTCTAAAAAAATGAAATGAAGTAAAATGAACAGAGGTAGTGTGATATCCAATAGTAACACCCAGATGAACTCAGCCAGCTATAGTATAAATAAACCTTTTTAGAAAAACGGTCCTACACACCTTCCTGTCCCACCTCCCTGCAGTAGAGGAAACGTAAACTTCCAGCGTATCTTCTGTCCTTGTTCGCCTAGAACATGGCTGACTGTGGGGAAGAGCTTTGCTGTGTTCTGGGTTATCAAAGCGCCAACCACGAGCCCTCTAAACTTTTGCACCTCCAACCTGATACTCCTCACTTTTCAGAGTGCTCACTCAAGCAGCCACGTGACTGTGCAACCGATCCCAATTATTACTGATTGTTGGTCTGCAGCTATGCCTTCATTCCTTTCTCATGGTTAAAACCAATGGTCCTAGATAATACAAACTGACATGAATTTCTCAGCATTGGTTAATAAAGAGACTGTTTATATCTAGAGAGTAACTCAAAGATTTTTTTCCTAAGAGAGTAGCCCAGTACCGACAGTCTGGCTCTAAAAATTACAGTACACTTTTAAACTTCCATAAAAAATCTGGTAGAAAACCACAGTCCCTCCCCCCACTTAAGCCTGCTATTCTCGTCCAGCCTACCTAATGAAACCAACTAAGACACCCATTTGAAATGTTACTGTGAAACCTTACCTATGTAAATTTAATTGGAATCACTGGGAGACACCCCAGGCAGAGGGAATCATTAATAATCTTTCCAGGATGAGTCTAATATTCACCTGTAGTTAAGGATCACATACATCATGAAGTCCCAGTCAGGTAGGGGATTGAGGTAAAAAAGATGAATTACAGAGGATTGACTATGTGGGTGTATATAGACGTGGAAGAGACTTGCGAACATGTGTGAGGAACCAAAGAGATGAAATGGCGTTATAGGAACATGATGGAGGTGGGATAGATTTATAGCAGCAGTTTTCAACCTGCGGGTCATGATCTGTTTGGGAGTCAATGACCCTTTCACAAGGGTCACCTAAGATCTTCCTGCATATCAGATATTTGCATTAAGATTCCCAACAGTAGCAAAATTGCAGTTATGAAGTAGCAACAAAAATAAATTTATGGTTGGGGGTCACTATAACATAAAGAACTATATTGTGAAGGGACACAGCATTAGGAAGGTTGAGGACCACTGGACTTGGAGGGACATGGAAGAGTATGGAGGTGTTGGGGTACTGGAGGAGGGAGAATTGAGGGGTATTGTGATAAGGAGAATGGGAGTGGATAAAGGGATATGTGATGTGTAGAGGAGTGTGGGATGCTGGGAGGTTATTGGGAGTACGGTGATCTTAATGGTATTTGAATGTTGTGTAATAGCATGGTATTGTCAGGTGTGCACATGCTAGGGGATTATATGCTTATACATACATCTGTGTCCCTATAACCGCAATGACACAGAGAAGTACTTAAAGGCAAACATCCTTCTGGCTTAATTGACGACCTTGTTTTGAAACCACATATGTGTTCCATGCACAACTGCCATTCACAACTGGAAAAAGTTCAAATTAAAGACATCACTTATGAGTTTGTAGAAATAGCCTCCTGTTTAAAATAAATTGAGTCAACTTCCCTTAAAAATAGAATGAAATAAAAATTTAATCTCCAAAAAATTTTAAATGTGTACTTGAAGTAATAAGTATAGTTACAAGAAACTTGGAGGTGGTGTGGAGTGAAGGAGGTTATGAAAACAAAAGTTAAGGTGTTGGTTACCAGGTAGGGGAGCAAAGCTGACAGCAGGGATCGTCAGATTTTATGAAGGTTATTACCAAGGCTCTAGACAAGTTTTGGTTCGGAAGGTAACTAGGACACAAGATAAGAAAGTATTTATTGCAATGTTAAAAAATATAAATGAGTACAAAAACAGTAATCTTTACTTGGACAATTGAAATAGACATATGAAGAACAAAAATTATTTTTATTTCCTAAGAGTTTGATAACAACCCAGACTGCTCTTTTATGAGAAACTGGAAACAGAATAGATGTCCATGAATGGGGAAGTTGATACAGCAAGTGTGGTACATTTACACAATGGAACATTACTCAACTCTTAAACAAAAATGAAACTATGAAACTCACAGGTAAATGGTTAGAGCTAGAAAATAAAAACAGAAAGAAATAACCAAGAACAAATATAAATATGGTATCTATCTACTTATATGTTGTGGTAGATGTTAAGTCTTTGATAGGCAGACTACAATCCATTACAACAGAAACTAGGTATAGAGGAAGAGACTAGAAGAGAGTGTTGGATATCACTGGGAAGGGAAGATGGAATAGATAGTATTGGGGGAATAGCAGGAGGGAAAACTGTAAGCAGAATATATTGTTTCAAAAGAACTATTTAACAAAGTGGACAGCAGTGGTACACACCTTTAATTCCAGCACTTGGGAAGTAGAGGCAGATCTCTGTGAGTTCAAGGCCAGCTTGGTTTACAGAGCTACTTCTAAGACAGCCAAGATTATACAAAAAAAACCCTTTCTTGTAAAACCAAAACACAAAAACAAACCCAAAATATAAAACAGAAGCTAAAAATAAATTTCATAAAATAAATAGGTAAAACCCTATTTTGCCCTTACGACAACAGGACATCTGGGGGGGGCTATGAAAAAGCAAAGAGTTTTCACAGATTACTTAAGTATTTACAATAGCTTACATAGACATTACTGGAAATGAACAGAGGCCTACAGAAGTTCAGCAGTTTTCATGAGGCCACAGTGTCAGAAAGGGGCCAAAGTTAGCTCCAAACACAGGTCCTCATTATTTTTACATTTTTCACACTGGCTCTTAGGAGCGAGTCCTCAGGAGGCTAGTACTTGGGGAGCAGAAGAGTCCTTTGAGGATACAGCACATTTCTACAAGCAGAGAGTTGACCATCTGTCCAGGGAGGGAGCACATGCATGCCGGTGAAAGGCCAGAATCCTTACTAATCCCAGTAACTCACAGTAAAGCCCACACTCCTCCTTCAAACACTGGCCCCACACTCTCCTACTGACCTTCCATAGAAGAGGTGACTTCAAGAGACGAAGGGACAACAGTGGGGTGGGCTGGAGTGGCCAGAGACACCCATTGTCTGGACAGCTCAGTGGCATCCACATCAGCAGACACAGGAGCGGGGGATGGCATGCCTTCTTCAGGCTCCCCACTGCCTCTGGGAACCTCAATATGCTCTTGTGTCACCAAGGGTAATGTGGGGTCTGGTTCTTGAGTGGCCATTGTCATCTCTTGAGTGATGTATAAAAAGGAGGACTTTTATAAATAGACCAGATCCCTATACGTTAAATTCACTACTATGTCAAAAACTGAAAAACAGCAGACGCTGATATCAAAGTGACATCGTTGTAACCACTGGGGAAGTGGGCTCCACTCAGTGCCCTAAAAGCCGTCATTTGGTCCCTGTGGTGGCTCCATTCTCACTTGAGTCTCTGCACAGTCTCCTAAATCTGGGGTCCCTGTCAGACTAGCTCCCTCAAGCATGATGTCATCGCACTAATCACTTAGGACAGAAGAAATTGGAACAGCTGTGCTCACACTCACTGTGACCTTGAGGTCTCCCAGAAGACTGTCAGCTCTTGGATCAATATCAAAATATCCACCAAGTGTGTGGTGGCAGTGGTCTGGGAATTGTCACCTGACTTCTCTGAGGGTCTCCCCCTCCCCCAACCAGGCTCTGTATCTGTTGTGGAATCAATACGAGGAACAGCAGTCATCCCCTTGGATGCATCTGTCTCAAATTTCTCAGTTCTTGGATTGGCAGTTCGCATTTCTTTGGTTTTTATATAAGATGTAGCTGTGCTTCCCAAGCTAACTGCTTCCTGACTTTCAGTGGCAAACAACTCATTATCCACATGCTTAAGGAAGTCACGTGTTACGTCTGTGATCCCTTCTCTAATGGGCTGGGTGCTAGAACTGCTATGTGGTCCCTCCAGGTGAGGATTAAGAGAAGTAGGTGAAGAGACAGCAATGATTGACATGGCCTTGGAAAGTCTGTGTTCAGGAGACATCTTTGCAAGCTGTCTGGGACCATGCCCTTCTTCACTGGCTGAGATCACTGGCTCACTGGAAGAGTGAAGATCAGGGATGTCAGGATGCAGAAGCCCAGCTCCTGGAAGATGGCGTTCTTTGTTGACAGAGGTTACTTTATTTAATTGCATCACTGATGATCCTGCAGACAGCACCATTGGAGATTCAGAGGGCATCTGCTGGGACATGTGCTTTGGAGCAGAGGAGATGTTTTCTTGGTCACCAGTGTTCATCTCCCAGGACTGCTATGTCTCCCCATGAGCATGTGCTGTCTCCCTCTTTTCCACTTTTGGGAAAGCTAGACAGTGAGTGGCTAGGGTGAGGCAGACAACGCTACAGAAAGCCACAGAGCCGTGCAACAGAGTGGGTCTGCTCATAGTGGAAGAGAAATGCAAGGTGAAGGAGTTGACAGTTCCAGGGATTGAGTCCTGTGGAAAAGTAATGCATAGCACACTGTCATGTGGATATATTTTGAAAATAAGCTCCTTCAACTTAAACCCGAAGAACAATGATCTCCTTGACTCCTCCCAGAGAAGGGAGGTAGGACATGGTTGCTCTATTTCTTTGTCCCCTTGAGACATGAATAACCCAGATCACTTTTCCCTTCTGAATTCTGCAGCTGATTTAACTTAAAGCTCCCTAAAAATGGTACACAAAATGACTTTAGAATTTAGCACCATGTCTAGGAGATGGAAAGCAAATGTTACAAATACATTTTAGAAACTTTTGTGTTTCTGTGGTCTGTATGTTTGTGTCCCTAAAATTCATAGGAGATCTAACCATAAGGACAGTGTTGGGAGATAAGGCTTTTAGAAAATGCTGTCATGAACACAGGACACTGATGAATGGGACCAGGGTCCCTGGAAAGAGTCCTCACACATCCCCTTCCCCCCTTGTCTGCCATGTGAGATCACATACGTACTTGCCTTGTAAACACCGGGCCCTGGCCAGAGACCACATTTGCTATTACCCTTAACTTGAACTTCAAGAGTCCAGAAATATATTAATTTGGAGGGTTTTGTTGCTCTTATTCTGTGACTGGAGTTATATACAATTCCCCTTCCTCCAACCACCCCCATGATGATATGTGGCTACAGTCGTTAAAATACAAAGTACAATTTAAAACTTGATAAATGTCAAAAATGCTGAAAAGCAGGTATGTTCACAAGTTTAAAAATGCATGTGAAAGATTTTTAAAAAAATATATCTGTAAAGCTTTCAAAATATTTGCAACAAGAAAAATTATACAGAAAACCTTCATATTCCAAAATTGCATAATCAGAAAAGATAGCCAATGTGAACATTTGTTATTTGAAAAATGTTAAATTTGCACTTCTTGCTGGTTACTTATGGTTTATAGTCATTATATTTGGTATATTCTTTAAACAACTCACATTGTCATTGGAGCTCAAACTACAACCGTATATTAAAACAGGACATTTTCTTCCCAATTCAATGATTTGTAACCCTGTTTTCCCATTGTGCTGGGTGTGACCTTTGATTTACATTATTGTAAATTTCCCAAATCATGATCCCCATATATATTTGTGTCCTGTTACCCTGAAGGAAAACAAAACTGAGAGTGTTTCTGCAGTCTCAGCATGATTCCTTCAGGAGTGGAGTTACCACACATGTGAACGAGACTGTACGTTTTATGATTTATGGTCTTGTGGACTGAGAGGAAAATTTTATGGACAAATTAGATTTAGTGGAAAGGAGAAAAATGTAAAGGTTTAACAAGCCTCAACCACCTTTCCAAGACAGAATTCTCCTTCAGGGTCTTATTTCCATCTCCATCTAGAGTTCTAAATGTCTATGTGCAGGGAAATCTGCCTGCTCTAAAGGATGTTGCTTCTGTGATTAAGTGCTGGCCACCTGATTTCCAAATCCAATTACAGCAGAGAAAGTGGGGGTGAGCCACAGCCTTTTGTGTGTCCGTGTGTTGAGGCCATGTGCTCCCTTTCTCCACAGCTGCAAGCAACATCTGAAGTCCAGGGGAAAGAGAAACGATGGCCTGTAGGAATGGCAGCAGCGAGCAGTCTGCCACTCAGATTAATAGATGACTTCAGTGCCTTCATCTTCCAATCCTAGTGCAGGTCCTATTACCCTGCCTAGGAGTTAGCATCAGACAGGGGAAACTGCAGGACATTAGAAAATATGAACCAAAGGAGTGACCACAGTCAGGTTGATGATAATATCCTTAACCCCACACAAACCATGTAGGCATATTCTGTGGTCTCTCTCCTTGTCTTTCTTCCCTCTGCTCTATACCTCCTATGTGGCCAAGTGCCCAGGAGAGAGGAAAGGCTGAGCAAATTTTGTCTGAAAAGTCATTCATGTCCTTAGGGTACTGTGCTGGGAGAAGAGTAAAGGGGACATTTCACTGCTTTTGAGCATCTGTGTCTCGAGTTAAATTATCTCCGTCATCAGAATACTCAAGGAGCAAAGGAAGGAATGCTTCTCTACTGTTCATCCTGCCTCCCTGGTGCTGTTCTTGCTGTGTCTCAAGGTCCCTTAGTTCTGACGAACTAGCCAAGTTCCTAACAAGTAGTAGGATTGGCTCCATCAAGCTTAGGAAGCATTTCTTAGGGAGCTAATCAGTATCACCTTGTCTGTCACCCCCTATCAAGTTTCCCTAATGACCTGGCTGTCCTCCAAGCAATTTGCTGATTTCTGACACTGGTGGGTGGGCAGATAAGCTGTTATGTCAGGCATTATCTTTCACCATCTTAAGTAGACACAGTCCAGGATCTTCATCTTTGTCAAGTCTGGGCAGAGTTAAGCTTCAAAGACAACAAAAATGTAAAAAGCAAAGAAAAGAAAGGTACAACTTTAGCCTTAGACTTAATCAAGAGATGTGTTAAGCACTTACTTGTGCACCGAGTTCTCACATTAGGAAGTGGATCCGTGGACACTCCTACTAAGTCATCATCTACACTACCACCATTGTCACCATGCTCACTCTATTTTATTCTAAGGTTGGGGAATGGACAAAAGTGACAGCAGACATGAGTACAGTTTGAAAAGCTTAAATATCATGCAAAATAATACATATAAGTGTCACTCTAACATACATGTTCCCCAAACTACAAAAATAGGAGCAATTTGAAGTATCTACATCATAGTCAAATATGGAATATTTGGTTTTCAACTGATTTCTTTTTTAAATATGTTAATGCTGAATCCTGACACTATTAATTCTACTATAGCTCTTTGGATTAACTCAGCCCATTTCTGATTCTCTGTGATATTGGCAGCTGTCATTGGTCTCTAATATAGGTTCTAAGAGTTAGGATGACAAATGATCCTTTCAACAGCCTGTTCAATCATAGTGGAATGAGAGAGAATAAAGTATCTATAGGTGAAGTCTGCTCCCTAAGAAGTGCCCCAGCCCAGGTCAGACTGAGAAGAGGGTGAGTGGGCCAATCGGCTACAAGCAAATCACTATCTCCACCATGCAGATCACAAATGAGTCCCGAATATGGATCCCATTCTGAGCTGCAGTCTATGTAGTGATGCAAACAGACAAAATACCCATGCTTCTTACTCTCAGAATACCATCCTGTGCTTGGTAAGAAAATCTGGCCTTGGAGATTAAACAATGTTCAAGTTCCAGCAATACCTTGGTCAGATCTCTACAGCAAAGTTCCCAAGAGGAAAAATGGAGATGAAGAGACTCACACTAAGCCATCATCACCACCACCACCATCATTATCATCATAAGCATCCTATTTTCTTCCAAGGGTAGAAAACAGACAAATAATGGCAGCACATATGAAAGGAGTTTGAAGAAACATAAATACCGTGCAATATAAGACATGCTAATGCAGTTCCAATGTACAAGTCCCTCAAACTGCAAAGATGGGAGAATTTGAAAATTCTACAGCATCACTGAAGTGTGGACTATTTGTTCTGCACCTAACTTCCTTTTTCAGATCTTCAGTGCAGAGTCTGTCCTGAGCAATTTCCCTCAGCAAGCAGTTGCTTCCACGTCAAACAGCTCTTTTCAATGGCCCAATCTGACACCTTATTTCTGTCCTTTGTGGTTCACAAACCTCAGTCACTTGGCAAGACCTCTCAGCACTAGTTGGCCTTTACAGGGAAGCCAAAAGAAGTTTCACAGAGTTTTCGCATCTTCAATAAGTAAATATGACATGGAAAAATAAGACTGACCACACATTTATTAACTGAAAAGAGTTTCATCTTAGAGAATAAACCCAGACTACTGTTGGAGGGATTCTTTACCGATGTTAGGATAAATAATATTCAATTAACAACAATGCAATGCAAATCAATGCACCATGCATGGTAGCCACATCTTTAGTCAGAGCACTAGAGAGGCAGAGGCAGGCATATCTCTCTGAGTTCCAGGACAGCCTCATCTTTACATCTGGCTCTAGGCCTCATGGGGCAACATAGCGAGATCCCATCTCAAGGAGGAAAAGAAAAAGAAAGAAGAAAAAAGTCATATACAACTTGAAAGTAAAGTTGAAGCTCCTCAGTAGTGTGACGCACATCTGGAATTAACAAGTTAATTTTATCATAGCAGATGATCTCAGCTTCTTCTTTTATTCTGTAGATACATTTAAAATAAAATATTCTATAGTGACAAATTACCATAGTGTGAAGGACCAGTAGAAAACATCCACAATATATAGTCAGAGGTTTTGCATGAAAACAAAGGCAAATCCACATTTCCCTAATTGGCTCTGTTGCTGTAGCTACCTTAGACTTAGTGAGCCTTGGGAGTTTTGCAATCAATATTTAGGCTGGTCGTAAGCATGTGGTTCATTATTACAGTTAATGTAACAAACACAACTTTATCCATAGAGCAAATAGATCGACTTTAATCTCTACTCTGAACAATAGAACCAGTGTTCTGTCACTGTGAAACCGCCCTCCCTGGACTGAGTCTTTCTGAATGATGCTGCTAAGGATTTGCTGGCTTCCGCGCTGAATCTGCCAGCACAGAAGATGCTAAGCCGAGGGAGATAGATGCACAGGAGCTCAACAGAGGACTTGTGATCAAGGAAAAACACAAAAGAACAAGGAGGCATGCAATTTCTGACCACGTGTATTGGTCCTCAGTAAAGAGCTCTTTCAGAACTGTGTGGGTGGTTTGTGGACCTTGCTTTAACTCTCCTTAACTCTCAAAGGAAAACTGGAGGAACTTGAAGCAGCCTTCTTTGCAATCTTTCACGAGAGAGCTGCATTTTAATTTGATGCCCAAATTTTCTTTCTAAGGACAGAAAAGAATGCCTCAGCTCCAAATTCTTCAGAGTCCTATTTTGGCTCTCCCTTGCTTAGTTAGGAATTTCGCTTCTGCATGATTACATTCTACAGTGGCTGGACTCTGTCCCTGACCAGGATGCACAGGCGACGTCTCTGCATCTCAGGACAATGGCTATGTGTTATACCTGAGTATTAAGTGCAGAGGACCGGGCAACTGGGTACTGAATTCAAGGGAGGGTACAGGGAGCTCCCATGATGAGCATAGCTCCCAGGATGCTCCACAGTGCCCAAGACTCTCACTTCTCCCCTGTACCTGGATCAGGTCTGCAAGAGCCAGGCTGGACTTCACCCGTGAAGCTAAGCTAAGAGGACAGTGGAGGTTCCAGCATTTGGGGCATAGCTGCAGCAGGTCACACAGAGGTCTCCAGCTTCCCTGGCTGTCTGAGACAGCAGAGGGAGGGCACTTGGCTTTATTGTTT
This sequence comes from Mesocricetus auratus, assembly GCF_017639785.1. NCBI lineage: Eukaryota > Metazoa > Chordata > Mammalia > Rodentia > Cricetidae > Mesocricetus > Mesocricetus auratus. The sequence continues at coordinate 37,226 of NW_024432765.1, forward strand.
ATTCATAAGGCTGAGGCGAAGGCTAGGGATTGGGCAGCGGGGAGGTACGCCCGCCCCGGGGCGATGACAGGCAAAGCCTCAGCACCACGCCCCTACAGCTTCCACTGGGGCAACTCCACCCCCACAAGCAGCTGGATCAGGGTGGGACCCAGATCCTGGGACACCTCAGGAGACCCTGCCCCCACCTGCCCCTCTTCACATCCTGGGCTTCTGAGGCAACTCTCTCCCTACCTTCAGAGAGGACACCAGAGCACTGTTCCGACCCCAGCAGGAATTTCTCTGGTGCCTGGTGAACAAGGGGCATTCAGTCCCTTGCTGCAGAGTGCTGGCTGTGAGAACAGAGGGCAGCTTAGTGGATCCCCTAAGGAGAGTCTCAAAGGAACTCTGAAAGAAGCTTTCCTTTCCTATCACTCAAGGAGAACATAAGAGTTAATACCGAGTGCAGGTTACCGACTCTTGCTTCTTCTCACACAAAGCAGGGTACCACATAAGTTACTGAGCAGCCTGCAGGAGCGCTCTGAAAAGAGCTATGATCCTTGAGGTTAAAGACTCAGGAGGGAAGTTGCTTCAATGACTTAAGGCAGGGATGCCCATGCCTGCCCTCCTTGAGCATCTCCGGGACTCAGTTTCCCCTTTTCATTCTCCTATTTGTGAAAGCAGAGAAGTGTCTGGAATCTGGGTTTTTGAACAGGTGGCATAGCACTTTCCCTCGGTTCTGTGTCTTATGAACTTCCTTCTTCATGATGTCATTTTAGTCACAGCGGTGTGTGTCTGCATGCAAGTACACAGTGTGTGTGTGTGTGTGTGTGTGTGTGTGTGAGCACTCATGTGTGTGGCTATTTGTGAACACTTGCTCTTCTTTGATTCTCGCACTTTTGACTGTGAAAGAGTATGCACTGTTACCTGTAACCTTATCCATTCCCCCTTCATAGTAGAAAAGCTCTGTATCTTTGAAAGGTAGCCAAGAAATACTTTTTGAGTGGAATAAAATTAAATTTGATTGAAGGATGAAATCTATATATTGTACGTGTTCAACTCAATGAATAACACATTTTGTAGTGAACAGGTCTCCTGCCAGGATGGCCATACCCAACTAAGCTATGCTTCAGCATTTTATTTTAAAGTCTGTGTTTTGAAAATCAGGTGTTGTCTTCTCATAAGATAACATCCTGCTGTATGGTAAGGTCCCAGCTAGCACACAAATGTGGGTCAGAATAACCTAAATTCTGGTGTAATGGGATAATGAAAACAGCCTGAATGGTAGGTGTTGAATGCAGAGACCCAAGAGAAGCAGAAGAGATGACAAGGGGATGTTTCAATTCCCCCACATTCAGGGCCTGATCCCCACACAAATTTTATCTGATCAAAACTTCTTTGGCATCTTCCTGTCTCTGTGTATTACTTGCTGCGACACCTCTAGAAACACAAAGTGCCACTTATTAGACCAGCTTAACGCTGTAAGTCTCCAAGAGAGCTCTTTCCTGTAGTAAAGTTCTTCTCTTCCATTCACGAAAATTATGTCAGCTGTGTGTTAAACCTAAAATAATCTTTTTTGATTCTCATTTACACTAGTCCTTTGTCCTGTCCCAAACAGTCAGCGCTCCTTTAAACTGTTTATCTCACAGCTGCTGCTGGTCCATGGAGTAGTCAAAAATCTATTCTCCTCCACCCCAAAATACAAGTGAACTGTAGACCAGGAACGTGCTCTCTGCAGGTCAAACCAAGAAATTCACACATTATGAAAGCTACTACCTTTTAATGGGTAAAGAAAGAAAGCATATGTGGTGTGTGTGTGTGAGAGAGAGAGAGAGACAGAGACAGAGACAGAGAGAGAGAGAGAGAGAAAGTATGCATGAATTCATGTATACATACCTACAAAAAAGGCAAGAAAGTCAATAAATAATTTTGGGGATTGATATACTCAGCAATCATCTGTTTTGAGACTTCTCAGTTAAATTTGAATTTCTGATAAACTATATCTAACTTTAACATTAGTATGCACAGATTATCAAATAGTAAACACTGTATTAAAAACATTTTTATTATCTGGCCTAGAAAGAAGATTAAATATCTATGGTCACTTATTGCTCACTTGTTGGTCTTCCAGAGGACCATGGTTCAATTCCAAATAACCACAAAGACCTCACAACTAGCTATATCTCCAGGATATACAATGCCCCCTAATTTCCTGTGTCTGAACTAGGCATGCAAGTTATGCACATATAAATGCATGTAGAAAAACACACATACATATATAGGCAAAATAAAAAATGTCTTATAAATTAGGATAAGTAAAATCAATATATCCTAGTCAGTATTTAAGTCATACTATGCTGAAATGACATGGGGTTTATACAAAATGCAAATTGCACTGGGAATCAGTACGGTGTTATTACTTGGTTCTAGCTGGTTAAAAATCTTTTGAGTCAGAAGGGAATTAGTTAAAATACCCAACTTCAAAACAACCAACCAAACAACAACAAACAAACAAACAAAAACAGTGATCATACAAATGCCAGTCATAGGAGAAGCTTTAAAAATAAAAGCTTGGTATGTAGAGTGAGATTACCATTAAAATGATCAGAAAGAGACAGCAGTGATGACTCAGCAATTCACAATGATGGCGGCTCTTCCAGAGGACTTGTGCTTAATTCCCAACAACCAAAAAGAACAGCTCCCAGTAA
>NW_024432766.1:0-6505 GCF_017639785.1 Mesocricetus auratus
AACAGGAGCTGGAATAAATCGAGGCATGCGCATTACCAAAGCAAAAGGGTGCTTAATAGCATCCCAGCATAATGCATAAAAACAATTCTAAGCAGAACAATTTATTTCTTTCTGATTCTTACCTAAGGTATCATTACTCACAACCCAAATAAAGGGCAGCTGAATAATTAGTTCTCTTAAAGGGGTATACTTAACATTGGAGGAGGACCAATCAGATGATCCAGAGCTCTGTCCCTCACTCAGACTGTTGCCTAATGCCCCTTTCCAATCAAAAGTAATCTGTCCCTTCTCACTATCATAGGAGAAAGATCAGTACAGCTTCCATTAATTCAAAAGGATTAGCATTAGATCTTTCTGGATCCATATGAATAAAATTATCCTTTAATGAAGAAATCACAGTAAAGCACAAGCTTCCTACTAATGACAAGGTTCTCTCATCCTGAAAACTCTGTATCTGAGGATCTAAAGGCAAAAAGGCAAGCCCCAACTCTCTATTATTTGTGAAAAATCTAGGGAACACCTGGGCATTCTGCATCACTGGCATCGGTAGGGGAAGGTAGACATGATGGCCCACCGTAACTCTCCCATCATACTAGGAACCATCATCCCGAGTAGGAGAGTCTTCATCACCCACTTGGCCTCCATCCTTCTTATTCTGGAGTTGTGAAGGAGCTCTTCGAGTGAGTCTTTCAGGGATCCACAGGGGGTTTTCTTCCTCCTGTGGAAAAACACACACAGCTCCCCTGGATCTTATAAGAATAGGATCCGGGCCTTTCCAGAGATCAGTCAAGACATCTTTCCATTTTACCATTTCTTTTGGCCTATCAGGCTCTAAACTGTGGCGATCAGCCGCAGTGTGGCCTTGGGCATCACAGTTCAAGAAATTAAGGGTAAAAAGTGCCATGGATACAGCAACTCTTGGTACCGAGGGTAGAACATCCTCAATACTCCCCTTTTGTTTAATCAGATATGATTTGAGTGTACGATGGGCACGTTCCACAATGCCCTGTCCTTGAGGGTTATAAGGTAGGCCAGTTAGATGGGTAACATCCATTTGCCGACAAAACTGTCGGAATTTTTGAGAGGTATATGCTGGTCCATTGTCTGTTTTTAAAATTCTGGGTTTTCCCCAAGCACTCCAGGCCTCAAGGCAATGTTGAATCACATATGAGGCCTTTTCCCCTGTTAGGGGTGTGGCAAACATTACGCCAGAACAGGTGTCAACAGAAACATGAACATATTGAAGCCTTCCAAAGAGGGAATATGAGTAACATCCATCTGCCACATCTGCAATGGTCTAATGCCACGTGGGTTTATTCCCATGTGGGGAGTAGGTAAGAATTCGCAGCAATTCTGGCATTGAGTAACAATTTCCCTAGCCTCTTTCCTGGATAGAGCAAAACGACGGCGCAAGGTCTCAGCCGTCACATGAAAGCGCTTATGGAATTCTTTTGCTGCTTGTGCATGGGTAGACAAGGCAGCGGCCACCAGCTTTGTAGCCTTGTCCGCTAAGTCATTCCCTAAGGACATGGGACCTGGGAGTCCAGAATGTGCTCGGACATGGGTAATGAAAACAGGAAATCTCCTATTTAACAAGGCAGCTTGTATCTTCTGAAAGATGTTAGCAACTCTGCTGGAGGATCTTATTATTCCAGCTATCTCAAGGAGATTAACTGCATTAACCACATAAGAGGAATCTGATACAATATTGAGGGGTCCTGGAAAAGCCTCAAGAACCTCCAGTACTATCAGACATTCTACAACTTGAGGTGAAGTTTCATTATATTGTTTAGATATAACCCTATCCTTGACCACATAAGCTCCCATACCAGTTTTTGATCCATCAGTGTACACCACAGTCCCATCTGGGAGTGGGTCTTTAGCTGTCACTTGTGGAAACACTATAGCCTGGTTTAGGGCAAACTGTAAAATTGGATGCTTTGGAAAATGATTATCAATTTGTCCTGAAAAGGAAGTAACTAAAACTGCCCAATCACTAGATGTGGCTGCCAAGGTCTGAACTTGTGCAGCAGTATAAGGCACAATCAAGGAATCAGGATCCCTGCCAAAATGTGTAACAGCTGCTTTTATTCCGCGAAGCGCGAGCTGTGCAACAGCATCAGGGTACCAGTCAATAATCTTAGCAGGGGAAGCATTTGGATGAATCCAAAGTAATGGTCCATGTTGCCACAGGACTGCAGTTGGCAATTGAGCTGTCTTAAAAACACACAGATTAAAAGGTAGTGACTCCTCAATTCGTTGTAATTGTGCTTCCTGTAAGGCCTCTTCCACCATCTGTAAGGCTCGGTGGGCGGCAGGGGTAAATTTTCTGGGTGAGGAGATATGAGGCTCACCCTCCAGGAGATCGAAGAGGGGTTTTAGATCAGCAGATGGAATTTTTAAAAAGGGCCTCAACCAATTTATATCTCCCAGAAGTTTCTGAAAATCATTTAATGTTTGTAAGTGGTCTTTGCGAATTTCTATTTTCTGAGGAACTATATTTTTGGGAGTAATCATTGAGCCAAAAAGAGGCCTGTATCTGCAATTTGAACCTTTTCTGAGGCAATCTCTAATCCCCACTGTTTTAATTCAGCCACCAGCATGGGAAAAGCCTTTTGTAAAACATCTAACTCTTTGTGACAAATAAGAATATCGTCCATATAATGGATAACGATTAAAGATGTAAATTGCTTCCTAATTGGCTCCAAAGCCTCCTGCACATATAGCTGACATATTGTTGGGCTATTGGCCATGCCTTGCGGCAGTACCTTCCACTGAAATCTCTTGTCTGGTTCCATATGATTAAGAGAAGGGATAGTGAAGGCAAACCTTGGTCTATCCCGTGGGTAAAGTGGAATAGAGAAGAAACAATCCTTAATATCTATAATAATAAGCTTCCAATCTTGAGGAAGTGCAGAAAGCAAGGAAGGCCTCTTTGAACAGGGCCAAAAAGATGCATCTGATTGTTAATGGCCCGCAGGTCGTGGAGTAATCTCCACTTCCCAGATTTCTTCTTAATAACAAAAATTGGTGTATTCCATGGGGAGGTAGAAGGCTCTAGATGCCCCAGCCGTTCCTGTTCTTGCACTAATCTTGTGACAGCCTCTAATTTTTCAGAGGATAGAGGCCATTGAGAGACCCATAACGGCTCCTCTGTTTTCCATGGTATGGGTCGTGAAGCCTCAACGGCCCCTAAATAAAACCCAGTCCTTTTCTACCCCGATTTCCGTGTTGTGTAATGGGTTTTATTCTGCCTTGTTCTTGCCTACCCAAGCCTCTACCATTTGTATACCCCATCTTTGCCATAATGGCTGATGCCTGGGGGAGTATTCATTAGTTAGGGTCATGCCCATGGCTTGTAACACATCTCGTCCCCATAAATTTACAGGGAGTGGCAACACATAGGGGGTAAAACATCCCTGTTTGCCTTCAGCATCCCGCCAGGTTAAGGCTGAGGCACTGATGGCAGGAGAGGACTGGTATCCAAGACCTTGTAGAGAATGAGATGAAACAACAGTGGGCCAAGACTTCGGCCACCAATGGAGTGAAATAATGCTTTTGTCTGCTCCCGAATCCATTATCCCTTCAAATTCTTTTCCATTAATTAACAATTTTATTGTAGGTCTCTCATTTAGGGGTATAGCCAGATAGGCTGAATCACTTCCAGAAGATCCCATAGCCCTTTTTTGTAAAGTGTAGGTTTCTCCATCCCCGAGGGAGGGCAGCAACACCAGTTGTGCAATTCTATCTCCCTGCTTTATAGAAAATACACCCCGAGGGCTAGAACAGAGAACTTGAATCTCCTCTTTATGATATGGGTCAACAATCCCAGGATATATAATGAGTCCCTGTAAAGTTAAGGAGCCACGGCCCAGAATAAGCCCAATGGTGGCAGGGGGCAAAGGTCAGGGAATGGACTGGGACCGGTTGAACATTCATTTGGGGCATGAGTAAGAAGTCGGAGGCGGCACGCAAGTCCATTCCGGAGGTTCCTCGGAAACCTCTACTTCCTCTTGATTGCTTTTCTGAAATTGGTTCCCATATTTCTGAGGGCCCTGGGACCATGGGCCCCGTGACCCGTTTTTTGATTGGGGTACCTTGGATTCTTCAATAGGGGGCAGAAGCCTCCCTTTTACATCCCGGACTGACCTGCATTCGCTAGCCCTATGATAACCTTTACCACAACGATAGCAAAGCTTCGATTCTCTTGTTCTTTCAGGGGCTTGACAATCTTTCTTAAGGTGCCCCATTCTCCCACAATTAAAACAAGCTTTTCGATTAGATAAATCTCTATACCTGTGCGTTTGTAAAATGGCGGCAGCTAGTCCTGCATTGGTTAGGGGTCCCCCCAGCTCCCTGCACACTCTGAGCCAATCTTGTAAACCTTTGCTTTTGCGAGGGCGATAGCCGCTCGACATTCCTGGGTTGCTTGTTCATAGACAAGTTGCTCAATCAGGGGCATAGCTTGTTCTGAATCACCAAAGATGCGACTGGCGGCCTCTGTCATTCTGGCCACAAAGTCTGAAAATGGCTCTTGGGGTCCTTGGACAATCTTTGTAAGGTGTCCACTGGACTCTCCCCTTTTGTGAGGGCCTTCCATGCTTTAATAGCGGCGGCCGACACCTGACCATAGACGCCCCAGATGTAGTTGGTTTGATTAAGGGCATGTTGACCCTGACCTGTCAGCATTTCAAATGTCCACTGCCTCTGATTCTCATCTTCAGCCGTGGCATTAACTCTAGCTTGTGCCTGGGCTGCATCATACCAGAGAGCCTTCCATTCCATGTATTGTCCCATGTTGGGAAGCACTGCTTTCACTGTCGTTTGCCAGTCAGTGGGAGTCATGGCAAAATTAGCAAGCCTTTCCACCTGTAATGTGGTAAAGTTAGCATTGACCCCATAATTACGAACGGATTCGGCCAATTCTTTAATTTGATTGTAATCTACGGGGTATGTACTCTTCCGCCTTCCACATTCTCGAATACTGGAAAAGCCATTTGTATTTTTCTCCGTTCCTCTAAAGGTAAAAAGGAGTCAGTACCAGTATTCAGCCGAAGCTCATATGGCGGAGGCGCTGAGAGGCGTGAGCCCGCCGGATTTATAGGCGGTGGCCTCACATTCATTTTTGTTTTCAGTGGCCGGTGTCTATCAGGGTGATATCTTTTTCCTCATACCGTGCCACCTCCTCCTCTAGACCACCTTCTTCGCTAGAATCCAGAGTGTCAGAATCAGAATTATCTAGCTCCAAGGCTTCTAGCTCTACTGCAGGGTATAGACTAGATTCTGGCTTTTTCTTTTTCTTAGATTTGTTAAGGGGTGAATGATAACTCCCTTCTTTCTCTCCCCCTTTCTTAACTTCCTGGGGAGGGCCTTTTTTCTTAGACATGTCTTTTCTTTTGCGAGCTCCCATTCTCTCACTCCGTTCAGTTTCTGACATGCTATCCTGAACTTCCTCTAAGGTTCCCTGACTTTCTATTATAGCAGGGTGACAGGCCTCATCCTCCAAGCAGTTTTTAACTAGCTTCCAAATGGCTTTGGTACCTAAGCAGAGATCTCCTTCTGCATGCTTCCTGTCTAGTTCTTTACCTAGCTTGTTCCATGAGGCCACAGTGAGGGACCCGGAACAAGCATACCATGGTGCCACTCTATCTACCTCCTTCACAAAATTTTGAAGTGTTCGTGGTGCAATTTTAAGATCTCTTTGTTTTAGCACAGTCTGTAAGGCTGTAACCACTGACTGTGACGACCCCATCGCGCTGACAGCTTATCTAAAAAACGCGCTCAACTCCGTTACCAGACTGACAGCACCAGACTGACAGCACCAGACTGACAGCACCAGACTGACAGCGCCAGATGGACAGCGCCAGATGGACAGCGCCAGATGGACAGCGCCAGACGGACAGCGCCAGACGGACAGCGCCGTTCTGTCAGCACCAGCCACGATGAAGGAGAAGGACAAACAGGACTAGCACCAAAGCCTCCACTGACCCGTCCCACGGTGATGACAAACTAAGGCCAAAGTCGAGAAAAGGGTTGTTCAGGATAAAGCATACCTCTCTGAACCTACGTCCCTGCAGTTCTGAATCCGCCCCGTTTTCCGAGGGGTCTCCCGCGGCGCCGGCGATGTTGAAGAGTTCCGGGTTTCGGCACCAGATGTCCCGCGCTACCGTCTCGCCAGCAAGAACGACGCAGAACACTCGGATCCTTCTGCAGTAAAGCTTTAATGCATCTTGAGAGATAGATGATCAGCTTCTTAGAGGGAGACCCCAAGCTAAGAAACCCAGCCCCTTATATAAGCCTAGGAGCTCCGAGTGAGATGTGTAGAGCCGGGATTGGTGGTTTGCACATCACCCCAGATGGCGTCACGGGAGAGGCACAGTTTAAACGGTTAACTCCAACTGACAGCGACAGTTAACTCCAACTGACAGCGACAGTTAACTCCAACTGACAGTGGATGTCAGCGCCATCTTCTAACGGCAATAGCGATAGCGAGGCGGCTCCTCAC
>NW_024432767.1:0-2401 GCF_017639785.1 Mesocricetus auratus
ACCCAGCCCTACAGAAAATTTTGGAAGGAAAACTCCAACACAAGGAAGCTAACTACAACCAGAAAAACATAAGCATTAGAGAATCCCTCTCTACCAACAGCCAAAAGAACAAAGGGGTGAAATTCCACCCATAATTCCACCAACAACAACCATCGCAATTCGAAGAAGGATGAGCAATCAATGGTCATTAATATCCCTCAATATTAACGGCCTTAACTCACCCATAAAAAGACACAGACTAGCAGAATGGATTCGAAGACAGAACCCTTCCTTCTGCTGCATACAAGAAACACACCTCACCCTCAAAGACAGACATAACTTGAGAGTTAAAGATTGGGAAAAAATTTTTCAATCAAATGGACCCAAGAAACAAGCAGAGGTAGCAATCCTAATATCTAACAAACTAGACTTTAAAATAAAATCAATCAAAAGAGATGAAGGAGGTCATTACATACTCATCACAGGTGAAACCCACCAAGACGAAGTGTCTATCCTGAACATCTATGCCCCCAATACAAAGGCATCCACATTCGATAAAGAAACATTATTAGAACTTACATCTCATCTAAAGCGCCACACAGTTATAGTGGGAGATTTCAACACACCACTCTCACCACTAGACAAGAATACCAGACAGGAACTCAACAAAGAAGCAAAGGGTCTAATAGAAGTAATGACCCAACTGGGATTAACAGATATCTATAGAACATTTCATCCACATAAAAAAGAATATACCTTCTTCTCACCACCACATGGAACCTTCTCAAAAATCGACCACATACTTGGCAACATATCAAACCTCAGCAGCTACAAAAAAATTGGAATAACTCCATGCATCTTATCAGACCACCATGCCTTAAAATTAGAATTCAACAACAACACAAATTGCAGAAAACCTACAAACTCATGGAAATTGAATGATGCTCAACTGCACCATCCCTGGGTCAGAGAGGAAATAAAAAAAGAAATTAAAAACTTCCTCGAATTCAATGAGAATGAAGACACAACATACCCAAACCTATGGGACACTTTGAAAGCAGTGCTACGGGGGAAGTTCATAGCACTAAGTGCTCACATGAAGAAACAGGAAAACAGTTATACCAGAGAATTAACATCACAGCTAAAAGTTCTAGAACACAAAGAAGCAAACTCCCCCAGGAGGAGTAGACGCCAGGAAATAATCAAATTGAGGGCTGAAATCAACAAAGTAGAAACCAGGAAAACAATACAAAGAATCAATGCAACGAAGAGTTGGTTCTTTGAGAAAATCAACAAGATAGACAAACCTTTGTCCAAACTTACCAAACAGCAGAGAGTGAACACTCAAATTAACAAAATCAGAAATGAAAAGGGGGACATAACAACAGACTCTGAGGAAATCCAGAGAATCATTAGGTCAAACTTTGAAAACCTGTACTCCACAAAATTCGAAAATTTAAAGGAAATGGATGACTTCCTGGACAGCTATCATTTGCCAAAACTAATTCAAGAAGAGATAAGCAATTTAAATAGACCTATAACCCCTATGGAAATAGAAGCTGTCATCAAAAGTCTCCCAACCAAAAAAAGTCCAGGTCCAGATGGCCTCAGTGCAGAATTCTACCACAAATTCAAAGAACAGCTTATACCAATTCTTCTCAAAGTGTTCCACACAATAGAAGCAGAAGGGTCTTTGCCAAACTCTTTCTATGAGGATTCAATAACCTTGATCCCCAAGCCACACAAAGATACAACCAAGAAAGAGAACTTCAGACCAATATCCCTCATGAACATTGATGCAAAAATACTCAATAAAATACTGGCAAATCGGATCCAAGAACACATCAAAACAATCATTCACCACGATCAAGTAGGTTTCATCCCAGGGATGCAGGGAGGGTTCAACATACGAAAATCCATCAACGTAATCCACCATATAAAGAAGCTGAAAAACAAAAATCACATGATCATCTCACTAGATGCTGAAAAAGCCTTTGACAAAATCCAACACCCCTTCATGATAAAGGTCTTGGAGAGATCTGGGATAACAGGGACATACTTACACATAATAAAAGCCATATACAGTAAACCACCAGCCAACATCAAACTAAATGGACAGAAACTCAACGCAATTCCTCTAAAATCAGGAACAAAATAAGGCTGTCCACTCTCTCCATACCTTTTCAACATGGTACTTGAAGTTCTAGCTATTGCCATAGACAACAAAGGGGGATCAAGGGGATACAAATTGGGAAGGAAGAAGTCAAACTTTCACTGTTTGCAGACGATATGATAGTTTACATCAATGACCCAAAGAACTCTACCAGGGAACTCTTACAGCTGATTAACACCTTCAGCAAAGTGGCAGGTTACAAGATCAACTCAAGAAAGTCAGTAGCCCTACTATATACAGATGATAAAA
>NW_024432768.1:0-1281 GCF_017639785.1 Mesocricetus auratus
AGAACACTCGGATCCTTCTGCAGTAAAGCTTTAATGCATCTTGAGAGATAGATGATCAGCTTCTTAGAGGGAGACCCCAAGCTAAGAAACCCAGCCCCTTATATAAGCCTAGGAGCTCCGAGTGAGATGTGTAGAGCCGGGATTGGTGGTTTGCACATCACCCCAGATGACGTCACGGGAGAGGCACAGTTTAAACGGTTAACTCCAACTGACAGCGACAGTTAACTCCAACTGACAGCGACAGTTAACTCCAACTGACAGCGACAGTTAACTCCAACTGACAGCGACAGTTAACTCCAACTGACAGCGACAGTTAACTCCAACTGACAGCGACAGTTAACTCCAACTGACAGTGGATGTCAGCGCCATCTTCTAACGGCAATAGCGATAGCGAGGGCGGCTCCTCACATCTCCCCCTATTCATTTATTTTTGAAGCAATAGGACACCCACAACTTTGGAGTGGAGATAGAGGTCAAATCCCCATGTGCAAATTCGGAACATGTACAAAGCTCCTCTCCAGGGTCTTATCCCCAGAGGAAGTCCTGACCAGTCCGATGTCTTTTTTCTGGGGGAAGGAGATCATGACATAGAACCTTCATGCAAGATGACTTATCTCCCAGGAGAAAGTCGTTATACCGCAGACCTCTCCTGTGCAGTGCTTAGCCTTGCAACTCCTTGGGCTGCTGAAGCCTACCCACTCTATCCCGTGCAATGAGACTAGCCTCGTGGGGTGCAAGAGCTGGGAGGCCAGCGACCTATTGCTTTAACATGGTTAACCAAATGTCAGGGGATGCTCCGTGTTCTAAGGCAGCAAGTGCTTGTGCCACCACCACTTTCTCCTTTTGTTTGGGCTCTGAGCGTACACACCATCCAAAGCATCAACACTATTCCACAGCAGAGAACTAGGCTAAATGATCCTACCCCCACCCATTCCTTAAAATAAGAAAATGCAGATGAAATCCAGGGGGAGAGGTCTTCCATCAGAGAAAGATCCAGATGCGTCGAATTCACTTGCAGGATCGCCATTCTCAACTCACGGAGTGTCTGCTCAAACTCAAAAGTCCAATTCTGTAATAAATGTTGAGACAGAGCTTTTGACAGGTTAGCTGCTCTTGTAAAATTCTCATATTGTACTAAGTGACACAAAGGCCAGGCAACTTTGTTCACATCCCAATTTGGCCATCTGCCACAATATATCCAATTGTTCCTGAACCAAATTAATCTGTTGGTTTACCAACATCAGGCCTCCTTGTATCTGAGAATTGGCAGTGGCCTGTTTA
>NW_024432769.1:0-552 GCF_017639785.1 Mesocricetus auratus
ATAGATCGCCTGGGAACTGCACAGAGCTCCCAATCCCGGCGGGAGCATCAGGTAAACAGGCCAGCTTCCCAGCCTGTGTTCCAGAGCCTGCAGATCGCCTGGGAACTGCACAGAGCTCCCAATCCCGGCGGGAGCATCAGGTAAACAGGCCAGCTTCCCGGCCTGTGTCCCAGAGCCTGCAGATCGCCTGGGAACTGCACAGAGCTCCCAATCCCGGAGGGAGCCAAGCACCCCAGACTCCAGATCTTCTCTCCCACCAACGAGACTAGGAAACAGAGGAGGCTGGAAGTACAGGGAAGTAGCTGTCCCTCTGGCAGCATCAGGTAAACAGGCCAGCTTCCCGGCCTGTGTTCCAGAGCCTGCAGATCGCCTGGGAACTGCACAGAGCTCCCAATCCCGGCGGGAGCCAAGCACCCCAGACTCCAGATCTTCTCTCCCACCAAAGAGACCAGGAAACTACAGGAGCCAGGGAGACCAGGGGAGTAGCTGTTCCGGATCAGGTACAACAGGACCCAACATAGGGTCCAGGGGACCAGGTAGGAGGCTAAGCGC
>NW_024432770.1:0-2195 GCF_017639785.1 Mesocricetus auratus
ACACAGAACATGAAACACAGATGCACACAACACTCTGCTGATACATCCCTAGAGCAGCGGGCTGTGCTGTGGTCCAACAGGATTCTGGGAAAAGTAGTCCAGGAGGAATTATGGGAAATGTAGTCCAGGAGGATTCTGTGAATTGTGATTCACGAGGATTCCAGGAAACGTAGTCGTCTAGGAATTCTGGGTAATGTAGTCCTGAGGGAATTTCGGGAAACGTAACCCAAGATGATTTTGTGAAATGTAGTCAAAGAGGATCCTGGGAAATATGGACCAGGTGGATTTTGCAATATGCAGTTCAGGAGGATTATGGGAAATGTAGTGTACGAGGAATTGTGGAAAATGTAGTGAAGAAGAATTTTGTGGAATGTGGTCTCGCAGGATTCTGGGAAACGTAGTGCATGAGCAATTCAGTGAAATGTAGTCTAGAAGAATTCTGGCGAATGTGGTCCCGGAGGATTCTGGGAAATGTCCCCGGTGGGTGCATATGGGAAACCTAGTCCGAAAGGAATTCTGGGAAACCTAATTATAGAGTGTGTTTTTATCTCTAAATATTAATCATAGAGTGTGTGTTTATCTCTAAATATTAATTATAGAGTGTATTTATCTCTAAATATTAATCTTATAATGTGTGTTTATCTGTAGACATTAATGACAGAGTGTGTATTTATCTAAATATTACTCAAAGTGTGTGTTTATCTCTAAATATTAATCATAGAGTGTGTGTTTATCTCTAAATATTAATCACAGAGTGTGTGTTTATCTTAAAATGTAATCATGGATTTTTTATCTCTAAATATTAATCACATAGTGTGTGTTTATCTCTAAATATTAGTCATTGAGTGTATGTTTATCTCTAAATATTAATCATAGGGTGTGTGTTTGTCTCGAAATATTAGTCATTGAGTGTGTGTTAGTCTATAAATATTAATAATAGTGTGTGTTGTTACCTCTAAATATTAATCAAATAGTGTGTGCTTATCTCTAAATATTAATCATAGAGTGTGCGTTTATCTATATATTAATCAGAGTGTGTGTTTACCTCTAAATATAAATCATAGAGTGTTTACCTCTAAATATTAATCATAGAGTGTGTGTTTATCTATAAATAATAATCTTAGTGGGTGTGAATCACAAAATATTAATCTTAGAGTGTGAGGTTATCTCCAAATATTAATCATAGAGTTTGTTTATCTAAATTATTAATTATAGAGCGTTTATCTCTAAATATTAATCACAGTGTGTTTGTATCAGAAAATATTAATCATAGTGTGTTTGTTTATGTTCTAAATATTTATCCTAGAGTGTGTTTATCTCTAATATTAAGCATAGTGTCAGAGTTTATCTCTAAATATTGATCATACAGCTGTATTTATCTCTAAATATTCATCATAGAGTGTTTATCTGTAATACTAATCATAGAGTGTGGGTTTATCTCTAAATATTAATCATGTAGTGTGTGCATCTTTTAAATATTAATCATAGAGTGTGTGCATATCTCTAAATATTATTTCAAAGAGTGTGTTTATCTCTAATTATTAATCATAGATTGTTTATCTCTAAATATTAATCATAGAGTGTGTGTTTATCTCTTATTATTAATCATAGAGTGTGTGTTTATCTGTAAATATTTATTATAGAGAGTGTGTTTATCTCTAAATATTAATCACAGAGTTAGATTCATCTCTACATATTAATCATAGAGTGTGTTTTCCTCTAAATAGTAGTCATAGATTATGTTTTATTTCTCTGCTCCTTGTATATATTTCTACTATCTGTTTCATTTCCAATTTCTAATGTATTTCTAATTCCTTGTTTTTTTTCAATTTGTGTTTTATTTCTATTTCCTGATTTATTTCTAATTCCTGATTTACTTCCAATTCCTGATTTAGTTCCAATGGTAATTTATTGCCAATTTTTCAATAATAATAATTCCTGATATTTCTGATTTATTTCTAGATCCTGATTCATTTGTAATTCGTGATTTATTTCTAATTCCTTTTTTATTTCTGATTCCTGATTTATTTATAATTCCTGATTTATATCTAATTCCTAATTTGTTTCTAATTCCTGATTTATTTCCAATTTGATTTATTTCCCCTTTGCTGTGTCTACAGGCTTCTGTGCATTAATTTCCAGGCCCCCGTGGCAAATGAGTTGTACCAAGAGGGGAAATAAACCAGGCATTAAAA